>NW_028277088.1:2751000-2922000 GCF_059951505.1 Python bivittatus
TGTACATAGTAATGTACAAAAATTAAAATCTAGCAATCCACTCCTTGGACCATAAAGGCTAACAAGCCTTCTCTGTTTCCAGAGAGCCAGTTTGGTGTGGTGGTGAAGGTGCTGGCCTAGAAACCGGGAGATTGAGAGTTCTAGGCCTCCCTTAGGCATGAAAGCCGGCTGGGCGACTTTGGGTCAGTCACTCTCTCTCAGCCCAACCCACCACACAGGGTGGTGGTTGTGGGGAAAATAGGAGGAGGCAGGAGCATTAGGTATGTTTTCTGCCTTGAGTTACTAATGTATATAAAAAAGGTGGGAAAAAATATCATCATCAGTGGCACAGCTTGCCTCCTGGAGTCACAGTTGCGTCCTTGGGGGTTCTCAAACAAAGGTTGAACAGCCACTTGTCTGAGGTGGTCTGAAGATTCCTGCCCTGGACAAGGGGTTAGATTAGAAGACCTCCAAGGTCCCCTCCAACCGTAGAGTTCTATGTTATTACAATATATGTGTAGCTTTTTAATACCAATTTGTAAAATGCATATGGGGAAGGAAAGGTTAGGGTATGTTTTTCTAATGGATTGTGAGACTTGTTTATAACATGTGCCTCTTATCACCTTAGGGTTCAACTGGCAAGGAGAGGGGGTTGTTGAAGACCATATGTGATTGACATCATCTTGTATTAGATGGACAAGTCTATCTTTCTCCTATTAACTGAGCACATTCTCTCCCACTGTAACTGTTTAGGTTTCAATGTAGAAACAGTAGAATACAAGAATATTAGCTTCACAGTGTGGGATGTCGGTGGACAGGATAAGATCAGACCCCTCTGGCGCCATTATTTCCAAAATACACAAGGTGAGTTTTTTCTGTAAGATCCACGTACAGTTTCCATTTATAAATGAAACCCCACTTAGATGTTGACCTGTTGCAAGAGTCATTAAGTTGCACCAGAATTACACTGATAGCATCAGGGAATCTTGTGAGCTGTCTGAATCAGGTTTGAATGTTATGGAGGGTGGTTTCCACATCCCAAAGAATTCTGTTATAAACTTGGGATCTAGATAACACCCTTCTGTCTGAGTTACCTTGGTTGAATTTATTCACCTTTATGATAAAATCCGCAACCGTGTTTCGTATTATGTCTGTTTTTGGGAAATGGCCCCTCCCCCTCCATTCAAAGCACGCATAGGATGCTGGGTTTAGTCTCTGACTTCCCTGAGCAGGCCTAAAAATGAACTTAGGCTCCGTAGGTGTTGTTCAACTACAACTCCCAGCATCCCTCAATATTCACTATACTACAGGTAGTCCTTGCTTAACAACAACAATAGGGACCAGAAAATTCATTGTTAAGCAGGGCAGTTGTTAAACGAGTCACACACGCTTTTTTGCAGCGGTCATTAAGTGAATCACTGTGGTTGTTAAGCAAATCACACGGTTCCCCATTGATTTTGCTTGCTGGAAGCCATCTGGGAAGATCACAAATAGCAATTACATGACCCTGGGACGCTGCAACTATTGTAAGTGCGAGCTGGTTGCCAAGTTCCCGGATCGTGATCATGTGACCGTGGGGCTGTTGTGACAGTTGTAAGTCCCTTTGTTCAGCACCGTTGTAACTTTGAGCGGTCGCTAAACGAATGGTTAAGTGAGGGCTACCTGTAGCTGGAATTGAAGGAGTTCTGCTTTGCTGTTAGGGGACCCAGGTTTTCCATCCTGAAATTGCTGAATTAAATGGGTCAGGGCTCTGAGTCAGTGGCTGCTGGATTCACATAGCCTGTTAAAATGTAAATGCAGGTTAAGAAATAAATAATTTAATATAATGCCCAGAAGACTTGAGCCGTAGACCAGGAGGAAGAGTAATCCGCATTCTACCTTTGTCATGAATTTGGGTGATCCTTTGTGCCTGGCACACTAGCAGCCTTTGCTTAATTTGGTTTTCCTCATCAAAATATTAAACTCTTCTGCTAAATCAGAGAAAGAAAATAGAAGAAATTGTTCATTTGGTGTTAAGAGTGGAAGGTTTAGTGCAGTGTTATTGTTGTATAGAAGTATTTGTAATGTCTTTCAGCTTCTTGCTGTATGTAGTTGGAAGTTTATACAAAAAAATCCAGTTGATAGTTTCATTTCTTTCCTTCCTTCCTTCCTTCCCTCCCATGGTGGTATCAGAGCTCCTTTCAGGGTGACATTTTAGTCACTTTGCCAGCAGATTAACCACATCAGCATGTTGCTGGTAGAAATTGGAGCAGTGATGCTCATCTCAGATGAATGCAAAAAAAAAAAAAAAATGAGGGGAGACAACGTACTATTCTGTCCCACATTGTAAAACGGTTTCTACTCAAATTGTTGTTCTTAACTGCTTTGTCCGTAGCCTTATCACAAAGAATCTTGCCAGTCCTTTGTTAACATTTTAACTCTTCCCCTTCCTAAGATTTCCAGTTTTGTCTAAAGAAGTCCTGTTTATCCTTTCTATATTTTCATTTCCCAAAGCCTCAAATTCTCTTGAGTGAGACCAATCTTATAGCATGTTAGATTTTGGAAGCAAATCCAGAAGATCACTCTCTGTGAGGTGGTTCTCTTGCCTTGATCAAATTTGGTATTTAAACAGAGTAAATTACCCCTTGCAAAGTTTACTGCCTTTAAGCTCTTATATGACTGGCTTAAACCCAGTAATCAAAGGAAATGGATTAAGATACATGTAGATTGTGAACTGTATTTACAAACACCTGGAAGTCAATTTTCTATTACCATGAGCCTAATGTAGCAATATGTTTCTCTCTCTGTGTGTACCTACTAAGACTTAAATTATAAAAGTAGTAACAATTTTCCTCTCTAGATGAAGACCCCCCCCCCCCAAATCCCCATTGTTCAATTTTGAATCAGCCATCTAGATCAGTGTTTCTCAGCCTTGGCTACTTTTAAGATGGGTGGACTTCAACTCCCAGAATTCCCCAGCCAGCATGGCTGGCTGGGGAATTCTGGGAGTTGAAGTCCACCCATCTTAAAGTGGCCAAGTTTGAGAAACACTGTGCTAGATGGCTGGCTGTTAGAGTCCCTGGCACATTCCTAGTTAACAATTGCTGTTTCCTTTTAGGTTTGATCTTTGTGGTTGATAGTAATGACAGGGAGAGAGTCAATGAGGCCAGAGAAGAACTTATGAGAATGTTGGCAGAAGATGAGCTCAGAGACGCTGTCCTTTTAGTGTTCGCTAACAAACAGGTACGTGTGAAAAGATTACACCAGGGAGCCCTCAGCCTCCTGGTTGTTGCCCAGTCTCATTTTAGAATTTAGAACATCTGCTTGTTTTGCGATGGTGACAGAATAGCAGTGGGTATGTTCTGATAACTCTAGGAAACAAAATATGTGATCTGTGGCACCTTAGTTGAGCTCCACCAAAGTGATGGACAATATTTAATTGTTTGTAGTTTATTCATCCTGTTTATATGGTTGCCCACCATACCAGGCTAACTAGGGTTAAAAAAATCAAATGCAAATTAAAATGATAAAATAATAAAATATACTGTACTGGGGGCCAGACACACCACTCATATAACTGGCCCAGTGCTTGGGAGAACCACTAGAGCTTCAGGGTCTTCCTAAAGGTCAGCAGGGTAGGGACCAACCAAATTATGGGGCTGTTCCATGGGGCAAGTGCTGTGACAGAGAAGGCATGTCTCCTGGATCCCACAAGGTAACCCTGCTTAACTGATGGGCCTCAGGGCCTGCCAGTCAAGTTGGATCTTATAGGATGGGCAGAGATAACTGGAGACAGATGGTCTTGCAGCTATCCAGGCCCTCTGCCAAAAAGGGCTTTATAGGTGACTCCCACATCAGTCAGTGCAGCTTTGGTGGAATCGCAGAGCGGTCTCACTGTTTTTCAACCGTTGCTTGGTGTGGAATTCGAAATAATTGCATACCAGGAAGCTGACCTAAAAGATCTAAGAAGATACTTGGAATTCTTACACTGTGTGCTAATGACAACCAAAAGAATCAGTCTTCCTATGACAACAGCGAGATTCTCTCTCTCACACACACCCCTCAATCCACATTTGAAAAATCACTGTGCTGCTTGTCTTACAATTAACATTCATGATGTAAGAGGAGTGGGCAGATTGAAGCTCATCACCTCCCCCAAGTTTTGTCCTAGTCCGAACTTTATGCCTCAAAAGTTAAGCAGTGAGGCGCTAAATTGCAGCAGCTTTCACTCCTGCCCATCTTGCATCCAGGACACGGCTGTCCGTGGGGTAGGGGCAGTCAGAAGATGGCATGGCTGTACAATCAACACCCGCACCTTTTTTACGCATGGTGGCAACTGCACATGCTTCTGACCCAAGGCCGCTGAGGCCCTTAATCATAATCCGCCCATCGCAGACACAGGGAGGGAGGGAACACTTCAAGAACACCATGGTTCTTCCCCCGGGCACTGGGCCAGATCATATGCCATTGAGGAATTGGCAATAAAATTTGAATGCTTCAATATTTTCAGTATTCCTCATTGATAGGATAAAAACTAAATACCCGAGGAGCTTTTTATTCCCTAACGTTTGTTTGTTTACCTAGTATGTGGTACAAAGTTAACAGTTAAGAAATTTTTTTATTATGCTTTATGTTTTGCTCTTCCTCTTCGGGGGTGAGGTGCCCCCAGGGCCCCAAAAGAGTTTGCCCATTCTTAGACACAACAATCTTGCACCTTAACTTTAAAAGGAAAGAAAAGAATTGCTTTCATGTAGTCTGGCACTGACTGAAGTCTGGAAGTGGTGGCATTTGAGCTCCCACTCTGGAGTCAGGGTTGGGTCTCCCTCATTTTGGTCTGGTAGCTGCAAAGTGCTGTTGGTTGGCAACTGCATTGTCTCCTGCAAAGTTCACTGAGGAAAAGGAGTTTCTTCAGTGGAGTTGTCAGCCTAAGTTTGTACCTCACTTCTTCCTGAAATACTGCCACTTTTTATCTGGTTAGCTTAAAAGTTTTATCAGTTACCCCCCAGTTTGGATTTACTTTCATGCTCATGTAATGCAGGCTGCGCTTAATGGCATTCTGTGCTCACAGCAGTTGTAAGAGTTCTATGAAGCAAGTTCTCTCGAATACCCTAAGACAGAAGGAAAAATAGATAATTGTAGTAGATTCATAAGAGAAGTTGCTCCCCAGAGTTCAGAGTCTTAACAGTCCCTAAATGGAAAGATATGAAAACCTGTTATTTCCATAATATTGAGAAATATCACGGATTTCATTCATTCAATTTGTAAAGCCGCCCATCTCAAACACGTGACTCTGGGCTGCGAGCAATCATCAAATCAATTAAACCAATTTAAAACACAATGCAAAAAGAATTTACCTGCTTTCCAGTTGAGAATCCCATTTGAGAACTTTTCCCCAGGTGTAGTTTAAGAGGTATTTTGCATATGTGTTTTGCTGTTACCATGCAGAATTCTAGCTTAGTGTTCAAGGGTGACCACCGGGTATGGTCAAAAAAAAAGTCAAGATGACGTCCATGATGGCGCCATAGAAGCTTTGCCTGTTTTTTAAAGTGCCTTGCGCAACAAAAATGGACAGAACTTCAGTCACATTGTTGCAGTTGCCATCTTCACTTCATTGGCCATACCCTGACGATGCCCCTGCGGGCATTACGTGTCATAGGGGAGTGGTAGGTGTAAAGCCTGCCACTAGATCAGTGTTTCTCAACTTCGTCGACTTGAAGATGTGTGGCATGGCTGGCTGGGGAATTCTGGGAGTTGAAGTCCACCCATCTTCAGGTTGCTGAGGTTGAGAAACACTGCACTGGATTATAGAATACAAATCTTTTTGTTCTGCCTCCTTTCTGAGGAGGACTTGGTTTATAGCATATGGATCCTTCCTGTGTGGCTGTGATGGAAAAAAATGCCTTTTCTAAAGCAAGTTGCTTCCATTTCCAGGACCTGCCGAATGCAATGAATGCCGCAGAAATCACAGACAAACTAGGATTGCATTCTCTCCGCCACAGAAACTGGTACATCCAGGCCACCTGTGCCACCAGTGGTGATGGTCTCTATGAAGGACTGGACTGGTTGTCCAATCAGCTCCGAAACCAGAAATGAAGCCCTAAAATATTCCTCTTTTCTCCATCCCTCCTCCTCCTGTTCTTCCTCCTCCTCCTGTTCCTCCTCCTCCTCCTCCTCGCTTTACTCTGATGTGGCAAACCATGCTACTTTGTAGTATTGAGTGCCGGAAACTGTTTTCACATCTCTTGTCACAGGATGTCCTTCACCATGCTGTACATGTGGCAAAACCACGCCTGAAAACAGTTTAGGGTTCTTATTTAATGTAAATAGTTCTTGTTTCCCATGAGGCAGTTTCTGGTACTCCTATGCAATATTACTCAGCTTTTTTATTCTAAAGAAAATCAACTCGCTGTTCAGTACTGGGGAAGGGATTTTAAGTGGATGCAGAAAAAGGTTGCCAGGAATCTGGTTGTGTGTGAACTAGAACCGAATGTGATCCCTCTTGGCTTGGAGATCTGGGCAGAGGCCAGATTTCATGGCCGTTTTTTAGCCTGGGGATGAGTTTCTTTTAAGAAAACGGGAAAAAAAAAAAAGGAAAAAAGGAAAGCTGAAACACTTGAACACAATACCCTTCGTGATTTCTGCAACAACTTGAAGAATACCAGCAGTTTAACTTGTTACAGATCATAGAATGAGCAGCATTCTTGGTCTTTTCTGTGCTTGACAACCTTTTGTGTTTTTATGCGAATGTGAGACTTTCCCAAGAGTTAGAGTGAAGTCAGTTGAGGTCACAGATTAAAGAGAAATTGGCCCGCAGGACCCACTGTAACCCTTTAACTCTCCCTTAGATTTGGACAAGAACTTTTTTTCCCCTCCCGCCTAAGAGTGCCATCTTCATGTTTCATGTTGAGGAGTGTAGCTTCTCCAGAAATTCTTGGACTTCTCCAGCATAGAATTATTCCCGAAGACGAGTCTCTTGCACGAAAATCACAGCAGCCCACAGCAGTTCTCAGCTCTGCCATCAGCAAGTACTGTACTTAAATAAGAAACGCCACCCAAGCCTTCTGTTGCCGCATCTAAGGGGTAAATACGAAAGCATGAGAGTTTGGAATTGCATTCCATTCTAGAAGTGTCGGATTCCATTTTGGGAACAATCCCACATCTGTGTGTGTGAGAAAACCCTTTACATCCCTCATACTGCAAGGTTCAGATTTGCCATCCAAGAAGACCTCTTAACTTTTTTTTTTTCTTTTGTATTTTGATAAAACACTGAAGAAGCTGGAGCTGTTTAAACTTTGACTTGAGGAACTATCAGAACTGGTTTGTTTAGTGTTGTGGAAAATCTCTTTATTTGCTTTCAATACAGTAATCAACTGTTTTGTATACTTGTTTTCAGTTATCATTTCAACAAACAAGCACTGTAATTAAAGCTATTAGAATAAAAATCTCTTAACGATTCCTCTGAGGTTTGGGGTTTTGCCTGTTCTCTCGTGATAGGATCTGTTGTGCAGGTACTTAAAACTGAGTGACACCGTTCGTATCTGTTACTTTCTCCACTGGTTGAGGTCTTCTCTGCGGTCCTTAAGCTGCCCCCCGTGTTCTCTCATGGTGAAGCTGGGGGGCAGCCATGCCATTAAGGGCTGGGTGGAATGAGAGGGCACCGGCCACAACCTCTGATCATTCCCATGGGTTGCACGGCAGAATGGTTGATGCTCAGCCAGCTTCAGTCTTCAGCTGAAGAGAGAAATGCCTTCCTGACCCTGTTGTCCATACAAACCAGTCTCTTCTTTAAGGGCCGGTGAAGAGGTGGACTAGGAATGTGGAGACCCAGGTTCTCTCCCCGCTTGTCCACAGAAGCTACCTATGTAACTGGATCAATCCCCACTCCTCAGTCGCAGAGCCAGGGAACTCTGGGGGGGGGAGATGCTGGACTAGGGGCAGGGAGACCCTGATTCTACTCTCTGCCTCCCCCCACCCCCCCACCCCCCCACAGAGGCTCCCTGAAGGATTTTAAGCCAGCCTCTTAGGCCAGCGGTGGTGGAGAGGAATATTTATTTATGCAATTTCTGTAGCTGCCCATCTCAATCCAAGTGACTTAGAAGAAGGAATGCTTATGTATTCTGTCTTGAGCTTCTGGTAGAAAGGGTATAAATCTAATTTGATGAGCATCTGAGTTCCTAGAAAGGAGCAGGATCCTGGGCTCCTTAGAAGTAGATGTGCTCCAGAGGGTTCTTGTATTACCTTGCCTGGTATAGGAGCTTTTTGACCCCCATTCAGATAAACCCCTTTCTCTGTAAGATGCTCTTGAGTACTTTCTGAAACCACAGAAGCATGGGTGAAGGTGCCCATGCCAGCTTAGTAATAGCCATGCTAGAAGCACCAGTGTGAGAAGAAGCCAAAAATGTTTTCACTTGAGAAAGCCACAATGTTCTCAAAACATGCGATTAAGTGGCTTCTCTCAGCTCCAGTTGGAAATTTGCCTGGGCTGTTGTGAGGCCATAGGATTGTTCACAAGCATTTATTACAATAAAGGGAGCAGGATTCAGTCTTGCATAGCCAATTGTGAGAATTGCATAGAACGGTGTTTCTCAACCTTGGCAAGTTGAGAAGAATTCTGGAAGTTGAAGTCCACCCCTCTTCAACTTGCCGTGGTTGAGAAATGCTGTCATAGAAACTCATATTGAGATGGAAAAATATAGGTGGATTTCAGGGGAAAGTCAGCCTGGAATGGCTGAGCTTTTGTGGTAGGGAACTTCAAGGCCTAAATATGGAGGCCAATAAGATGGTTTGAGAGAAGGGAAGTGTTTTCCTAAGCTTCGGTTGCTTTAAAGCTTGAAGAGTGATCCTGAAAGATGTTCTTGTTTGCTAAGCTGGGGAGAGGCTTCCCCCACGAAGTGGATCTTTCCCTCCACACAGCAGGAGCAAATGTGAGCCCTACATACACCTCATTTTGCTGCATACACCCTGGCGCCAAAACTTCATCCCTGGGGCTCAACCTGGGTTGTCTTCATGATGAGCCAGGTTGAGCCAGGCATACCTTGGAAGACAACTGGTGCTCGCTGCCCTCAAGGGTCCGTCTCAAACTCCGGTTGGGAATGCAGAGCCGAAATAACTGACATAAAACCGTGCCAATACAGCAAGGCATTAGCTAGAATGCACCGCCCTTTTGCAATAATCAGGCCTACAAACACCAATGATCTCTTTGCAAGAGATGCTACCTAAAATGGCCCTTTATCAAAAGATCTGCCAGCCTCAATGCAACCATTCAGCTTTTAATTAGAAATGCAAACTTCCAAGAAGGCATGGACAATTAAATGGCTAGCACAGTGTTTCTCGACCATGGCAGCTTGAAGATGTGCGGACGTCCAGCGTTCCCCAGGCAGCATGCTTTAAGACATATGGACTTCAACTCCCAGCATTCAGAATTCTGGGAGTTGAAGTCCATACATCTTCCAAGTTCTGGAGGTTGAGAAACACTAGGTGCAGAATTTTCCAAGGTACGTCAACTATGAAACTTCCCTGATGACAATATTTTTACAATCTTACCTGCGTGGCTTAATTCAGCTTTCCCAGCACCTTCCTGTAGTATTTATTCCAAATTTCCAGAATTCTCAGCTGATCGCTGGTTATAACAATCTGGGGGATTATAATTCCTTGAGTTTGCAAGGGGACTGAAAAATTCAGTTGGTGCTTCAGATTTGACAGGGTTGTCTCTCCAGACATGGAAGTCTTATTTCCAAATCAATTTTAAAAGCTTTTTTTTTTTTTTTTAACCTTTAAAGTCTTAATATTATGGGGGGTCTGAATTGGTTCAGGGGAATCCCTGATGATGAAGCACTGCTGGTGGGAAAGTTTTGAGGGCAGGAGAAATGCCAGAACCTTGGTACCCATGCCATTGAAGATCTAAGTCATCCTTTTTTCTTTTTTTTTAATTGCTGTGGTTTCTTGCCCCGGGAGTAGGAGAAAATGATGTATCGTTATAGTAGGAGATCTTATGTATAATTATAGATCTAAATCAAGCAAACAAATAATTAAATACTGCACTTGGAGAACTTGAAGTTGAAGGAAAGAGAGAACGGGGAGTCGGTGCTTTAATTCCTCATTCCGTACTGCAGAAGGAATTGGAAACCAGGAAGAAAATATTTTTTTTGCGGGGAGGGGGACCCACTGAAATTACATTCATACACTCTTGGGGCCAGTCCAGAGACCTGCATGGGAGTGCTATCCCGCTGGCTATTGACTAAACCATGGTTTAACCAGGTATGCAAACCCAGCCTATTTGCCAAGAAGAGTCATCTTTTTTCTTCTGTCTAGGTCAGTCATTCTCAACCTTGGGAACTTTAAGCTGTGTGGACTTCAACTCCCAGAATTCCCCAGCCAGCATGGCTGGCTGGGGAATTCTGGGAGTTGAAGTCCACACAGCTTAAAGCGGCCAAGGTTGAAGAACACTAGTCTAACTGCAGAATTTTCCTAGGTACATCAACTATGAAACTTCCCTGATGACAATGTTTTTATAATCTTACCTGTGTGGCTTAGTTTGAGCATCCACACGCTGGATTTTTGCACAAGCGCTTGGATGAGGAGCAATCATACCGTTGGGGCAAAAATGTTCGATAGCAGAACGTTTCATCCCCAAACAGCCTATTCCGGTCTTGAAAGGGGTTGTCCCACCTGTGTTTGGACCGGTCCACTTCAGGATTGTAAGAAAGCCATGCAGATCCTTCAAAAAACAGGAAAGCTACCAGGCAGAGCTGGGTGGCTTCTGGAATCTCTTCCAACTTCTTTAATACAAAAGGTACTCGAATTTGTTTTACGTGTGTAATGACGTAAGGCGATGTGGCTTCTCCCTTCCTATTGCATCTGGGTGCGTTGGTGTGTATGTACACAGTGGGAAGCCTGGGGCAGGTTACACACACTCTGCCCTAGTCACATAACCAGGAGGGAGGGGACTTAGAATGGCACAGTCACCAACGTTTGGTGCCACTGCCCAATTGCCTTTCCAGTTGGCATGCATTGGGGGGATTTTTTTTTAAATTTTTTGGCTGCCCCTCCCTGGATCTGCCCCCTTTTCAAAATCTTTCTGCAACCAGCTTCTTCCCCAGCACTAAATTTGGTCCTGTTGTGGTCAGTTTTTGGAGAATTATTTTGAGAACAAATCTGACTCAGTGTTGCTCAACCTCGGTGACTTTCAGATGGGTGGACTTCAACTCCCAGAATTCCCCAGCCTGGCTGGGGAATTCTGGGAGTTGAAGTCCACCCATCTGAAAGTCACCGAGGTTGAGAAACACTGTGAATCTGACTCCTTTGCATAGTTTGTTTCCAACATTTTTTTGACTGGAAAGAGTACAAGTCAATATGATCAGAGTGGGACTGGGCGCATTCTTTTCAATGGTTTTTCTTATAATCAGATGAAGGAGAAGTTTAAGGTGGACCACAGGAAAATTGGAACTGAGAAGAAAAAAACCCCTGAATTTGAAATAGAGTGATGTACAAATGATCATATAATAGCAAAACTGTGTAAATTGTTATTAAGTTTTGAAGCAGAGGATGCACAGGTGAAAGACTGGATAATAGAACAGGCTGCAAACTTTGCTTATAAACATGGATATATGGGAGGAAAGGTGGGGAACTGGTGATAAATTTACATTGTGTCCTAACTTAAGAGAGAACTTTTATAAAATGATGTAGCGTTGGTGTCTGACACCGGTTAAACTGTCCAAAATGTACAAAGGAAGATCAAACCAATGTTGGAAGTGTGAAAAGGAAGAGGGTGTTTTTATCATGCACGGTGGACTTGTGAAAAAGCAAAGAAAATTTGGGTGCAAATTCACACAACGATGCGAAAGATACTATGGATTCATATTACAATGAAACCAGAATTATTTCTATTGGGTTTTATGGACGCTGAACTGGAAAGAAAAGAAATGTGGGAAACTAATATTGTACATGGTACACACAAAGATGGAAGAATAATGAAATACCCACAATAGAAAATTGGATATAAAATTGACAGAGCTGTGTAAATAGCAAACCTGACCAGTTTGTTCAGGGAAAAAACGATTAAGAGTTTTTTTAAAAGACTGGGAGCCTTATATGGACTTTTTGTTGAAAGAGGAAAAGACTGAACTGATGATTTATAGATATGGGGATGAAAATGGGTCAGAGAGGGAGTAGAAAAAGTAAGACAGCTATTACTTAATAGAAGGGTGGAAGTTAAAATTCTATGTTTTCATTCTCTCTTTTTTCTTTTTTCTTACTTCCTATCTTCTTCCTTTGTCTTGTTTTTCTTTCCTTTTTTATACCTTTACTGTGTCGTAAAATTTTAATTAAAAATATTTTAAAGAGAGAAAGAGAGAGAGAGGGGGACTGGGAGGAATAGGGTTGGAAAGACTCCAGTTTACGTGCAAAAGGTCCAGACTGTTGTTTTTGGAGCCCACTCAGTTTGTCAAGCAGGTTTAAAAAGAGGGGGATTCCTTCCAAATCCCATTGTAACTTCAGCCTTGACGTGGTCTGGTCCTAGAGTGCCATCTTCTGCCACCGATGGGTCACAACTTCACTTCCCAGAGACTTTTAGAAGAAGTAATCCTGTTCAAGGTTCTTTCTATGACCAAGTCTTCCATGCCCGTTCTAAAAAGCAGCAGTCAGACGAAGTCTTCATGTGCAACAGAAGTCACAGAGCTGTTGATTACAAGACATTGGCTTCCTAATGAGGTTTGAGCCACAGGTTAATCTCTTGCATCCGAGGAATGACCCGTTGAGATGGAGCGAGAAGAAAGGAAATGAAGGTAATTATGGGGTGTTGGCATCAGGGAGACATTCCAAATTAAGCCATCTGGCTCAGATTCCTAAAGAATGGGGCCAGGAAAAGCCATTGCTCAAGGTTTGGGGGATGTCTTGCTCCTCAAACATCCAGCACCTACCCCCCAACTTTGTAATTTCAAAAAAAAAATGCAGAGGAAAGACACTGGAGCTCTGGGTTCTTCCATCTAGCCCTCCCTCTTGCTTCGGTTGGCACTTCAGCTCCCAGAATTCCTGCGCAGAATGTTCAGGGCATGCTGGGTATTTGGGGGAACTCCTGGAGTAGAGCTCGGTGCTCAGATGTTTGTTTTGTACAGTTTTGGTGCCAGCTTCCTGCTAACACCTTCAAGGTACAACATGAGTTACGGTCAGGAGTTACAAGTCAACAGACATTATGGAAAAGTGAGTTGGGGAAGAGTAAGATCAGTGAATTCAACCAACAGGGCAAGCGTTCAAGACCAGAAGCCTTTTAGAAAAAAGAGCATCTGCCTTGCTTCCTTCACATAGTTTCTAGGCACTCGAGATGCTTAACCAAGTTATAGCCCCCTTTACGTAACAGGTTAAACTTGGTGAGTTTCAACCATGGTTAGGGTTTGGGAGTTGGGTTTTTTTTTTTTTGAGGGGGAGAACTGAACAGGGGGTGTCCCACAGCCTGCTTGGTTTCTTGATGGTGCAAAGTGTCATTACGGGACCTCCAAAAGGGGAGTGCATTCATTACGCAGAAGAACCGTGCTGCGCGGACACAACTAAAAGGCACCATCCAAGTTTGTTTTGGCAAGTCAGGGCTTTTCACCACCAGGAGGAAACCAAATCCGTTAAAATAGGATCTCAGGAATGAGTTCCACACCTTTGATACCTTGAATTTAGAGTAGGGGGGAGACAAGGAAAGAGATGCTCTCCTTCGCTCTCTGAAACCTTTGGCTCCACTTCTGCTCCCTGCAGGACCAGTTTTCTACATGGTCCCCAAGATTTTTCCGGTCCTGGGCGTGGGTTGGGTTAGGAAGTTGGGCTTGTTAGCCCCTCACTCACAAGTGCCAGAGCTGTTGGGTGTCCCACCCTTGCAAGGGTAGCCATGGGGAGCGGGTCAAGATAGTCAAGATGACAGCCACAACCACGCCATGGAATTCCCACCCTTTTTTTTTTTTACCTGCATCGCCATCTTGACCTTTTTGACCCCCTCTCTGTGGGTACCCCTGCACCCTTCTGAGTCAAGCTTTTGTCTCAACAGCACCCTGTCCAAATTGCTTCCGGGGCTTTGAAGTGCTGCAAAATATCCAGGCATGATTCATGTCGGAGAGGCAGGCCAGGAAGCAGGGTGGGAAGGTCCGATGAAGTCACCCTTCTTTCTTGTCAGCCGCGCACCGTGCGCCCTGCTCCAACCCGTTTGGGCAAACGAAGGCACAACTGCACCCACGTCAAAAACGGTCAGCGGGTTCAGGGAGGGCAAGCCTGTCCAAGAAGGTGATTTGCAGCTGGGAATCCAGAGACGAAGGAGGAGGATTTCACGGGACTAGGCTGGAAGAAGCGCATCGTGGCCAACTGGAAAATAAATCGGAGGGTTTGCCTCCTTTTGGGAAAGGATTGCTGGAATGTTAGACCAGAGCAGAATTCTCATTTTATGGGAAATTGGGGGCTTTTTTATCAGGGGAAAAAAAAAAGAAGATACAATGGACCCTGTTTTGCAGGAAATGGAGTATTTGTCACTTATCAAGGTGTTAAAAAAAGCATAATGTTGAATGTTTTTATATTGGTGTGATTTTTTTTTCTTGTCTGGTATTTTGAATCCATTTTTCAAGGAAAGCAGGATGGACATATTCTTATTCCAATAACAACAATGTGCACTTGGGGTTTTGGGTTGTAAATCAAGCAGTGTTGTGGGTGGGATTTACTATAATAGTTTTAAAACACATATTGGAAGGCTTTTCATTTCTATTGTTATTTTTAAAACCTGTGTTCAGCCATATAAGAAGCGATGTTAGTTAGATGGGAATTATAGTTCCAGCACAACTAGAAGCACATTAACCTTGGGCTAACCCAAGAAATTGACTGATTCATGTAATACTCTAAGCTTTCCCCACAAAGAAGTATGATGCTTTATATGGTACAGTACAAGGGTTACTTTCCACAATACACTGAATTCTATCTGTCCAACCCTATTGAAACTGGTAAAACATGTTGTGCAAACTCACAGAAAGCACCACGTTAGGAGAAACAGGTGTAGAGCAAGGTCTCTCAACCCTGGCAACTTTAAAATGGGTGGACTTCAATTCCCAGAATTCCCCCGCCAGCACGCTGGAGGGGGAATTCTGCGAGATGAAGTCCACACATGTTAAAGCATGCAGGAGGGGGAATTCTGGGAGTTGGAGTCCATATATATTTAAGCATGCCGGATGGGGAATTCTGGGAGATGAAGTCCACACATGTTAAAGCATGCTGGAGGGGGAATTCTGGGAGCTGAAGTCTGTATAGCATGAGGTTGCCAAGGTTGGGAAACCCTGGTGTCGACTGTGCCATCCTTGTACAACATTTCTAGCCTCCTGCTCCATGACAAGTGGGTTGATCTTGAAACGGCTATACAGCAGACTCTCCAAACGGGAGCCTCCGCATCGTTTGACCGGTATTCCTTGCCAGCCAGAACCACTGGTCAGAAACGGGGCAAGGGACCACATCTGGCAGGCTCATCTGTCTCTCTCCCCACCTTCCCAAATGCACCCATCTGCCCTAATGCAACGGGGAGTTTCCCACCATGCCCCAGAGCCGTGTGACCGGAGCAGAGCCCGGTGGGCATTGGCAAAGACAGGACCTGGTTCCTGCTCCTGGCCAGAGCGGCGACACCGAGGACCACTTGGAGAGAGGTGTCTACTTTCAATTCCGCTCGTCTCGCGTTCGTCCCCTTTGCGGGACCAGCGTCTGCAACGGCCTGACGGTGCCACCTCGGAGTTTTGCCACCAACCTGTGTGCGTGGCACGGTTTTGTTCTTTTACGGCACTCCCATTTCACAATGGCCATTTTCTCTCCCCCCCCCTTTTTCTGGGGGGCAGGACTGCCCTCTCCTCGGGCCTTACAACCCAGGCTGCGCCCATAAAGCTGCATTTCTCACAGGATCCCCCTACTTAGCACGTAGGTGAGAAGGTCCCCCCTCCTCGCCACTTTATTATGTAATGAGATTATTGGGGGGTTTCGCTGCCCCATTTCCTTGCTCCCTTACAGCAGGAAGCTCGGGCACCAGCTAGTCCTGAAGAACGAAGCCGAGAAATATGCTTTATAAACAGAGATCAATTGCATGCGTTTATGGCCATACAAACATCCCCTCGTAAAACAATTTGGCGAGTGAAAAACATCCCCCGGCCCCCAGGACAGAGGCGATCCCCCCAACCACCAATTTTCTTGCAATCAAAAGCAAGCAAGAAAAACAAAGTGATATTTCTCTCCCTTCCCAGGGAAAACATTTTATCTTTTCCAGTAAGGGCTGCAGTTTGTTTTTTTAACGCCAGCTTGCTAGTTTTCCCAACTTAATTCGGTGCATATATTTTTTCACACGGATTTTATCCTCTTCTCCAGTTTTCACAGTATCAACCTGGGGTTGAAACAGAGCCAGATTGAAACGCTTTGAGCTGCCCGAAGGAACGCTCTGGGGAGGGGAATCCAAGCAAGATCTTCCTGAGCCGGCCTTGACGGGATTGTTCTCTCAGAAAATCTGAAAAAAACCCTTGGTAATACCAAACATGTCAAAAATATTTGTAGTTAATGTATTTTTAGAAAGATCAATAAACGAAATGTTGGGGTCTGGATTTCATATGGTGTACGATACAAATAGAGATTCTATTTGGGGGTTACTTTTAAAGAAAGGTCTACCCCACCCTGTTAGATCACCCCGTTAGATCTTGTGAAATGGGCAGCTATACACATTTGATCAATGAGTGGAATGAACAAATGAATGAAGCTATTGCAGATTCTGCTACGCTTAACCAAATCAGGTAAAGATCCAGTGTTTGCACAGCATGAGTCTGGGCTCAATGTGCCGCGGGAACTCAGAAGATGGATCAAGTGGATGAACCCCACCAAGAGCCTTCAACTGGCCCATGTTGCAGAAGATTCTGGAGAAGTGAAGGCAAGATGTCTGGGGAAAAAGTGCAAGCTAGATGCATTTTAATTTTAAAGAAGTGAGAGCCACTGTGGGGCAGTGGGGAAGGGGTTGGACCAGGAATGGGGAGACCCAGGTTCTAGTCCCCGTTTAGCCACAGAAGCTCCCTGGGGGACTTCAAGCCAGTCCCTCTCTCAGCCCAACCTACTTTGCAGGGTTCTTGTGGTGGGGGAAAAAATAGGAGGGGGGATGTACATCATCCAGATGGAAGATACGTTAGAAACATAATCAATCAATCAATCAATCAATCCATCAATCAATGCTTAGGAAAGCTACTGACTCAGCCCTGAACCCACTTCTAGAGCAACTTTCACCACCCTGGGACATTCCTCCCAGATGTCTGAGACTCTTAACTTCCAAAACTTTCAGCCAGAATGGGAATGAGTTGAGAATCCGTTGAGTCCCAGCACATCTGGAGGGAACCAAGTTGAAGAAGCCCATTCGATGCTGTTTTGCATTGCAGATGTTGGGTTACCTCAGGCAGCAGAGCTCCTGAGACACTTAAGCCTAAATGAACAGAGATGAAAAGAAAGGTTAGGAACAGGATAGAGAGCTTTTGAGCAATGGAGGTTTCTAAGGAGGTTCAACGCAACCCAGTCCCCACCGTGCCCTACAGGCAGAGGACAGGGAGAAGATGCTAGCCGTGTTTTTTACTATTGCTAGGATCAATGGCAGCTTTGTAGGCACCCCAAAGTATCCAGGTTTGCACTTCCTGATTTTGGCAAAGCGTTTGACATGGCGTGCCCTGGGAAACCAGTTTTCTATTCAAGTAACCCGGGTTAAAAAATCAATTTAGAGCAGTGTTTCTCAATCTTGGCAGCTTGAAGATGTGTGGACTTCAACTCCCAGAATTCTGGGAGTTGAAGTCCACACATCTTCAAGCTGCCAAGGTTGAGAAACCCTGGTTTAGAGAGTACTTGACCCCAGCAAACAGATAGTTTTGGTGGTTACCAGCTCTGGGCTGCAGAGTTTTAGAGGACCAGCAGAAGACAGCAAGAAGGTACAAAAAAACCCCTTTTTAAAAACTCTTTCCTGCCATCTAATGGTTATCTGCAACCCACAGCTGATATTACCCCAAACATTTTTATTACAGTAATATTTCTACACCATTCTGCTCTCAATGGCTCAGAGGAGCACATACAGGCTTGGAAACAACATAAAGATTCATAATAACCATTATAACGGTATAAGCCATAGGGGTAGATATCAAACTCCAACATCCCCCAGTTATTCTCTCCCAGGGCCACATTCTTATGGAAACTCATTACAGAGTAGCTCATTTTGATATAGGAGGGCAAGCTTTTTGTTAAGAGCAGGGCTACCGCTGAGAAGGTCCTACGAGAGTCACCACAGCTTGAACTCTTGGAGAACTGGTCATCCTACCCAAAGCAGCAGTGGATGGGGGATGTTACTGCTTGGAAGGAGAGGGGAAACATGGGTCAAAGTCCTCTTTCAGCAACCCCACATGGCTACAGGGTTTCTGCAGATGAGCTGATCAACCCTGGGCTCAGTTCTAACTCCAGAAGGACCACCACGAAGCCAGGGCAGTTCCACATGGGGAGCCCTGTCCCCTTGTCCTGTCTTTTGGGGTTTCCCTCCCATCTGTTATGGTTCCCTCCCACCACCCCACACTATACAGCAGTGTTCCTCGACCTTAGCCATTTTAAGATGTGTGGACTTCAACTCCCAGAAGTCCCCAGCCGGCATGCTGACCAGGGAATTCTGGGGGGTGAAGTCCACACATCTTAAAATGGCTAAGGTTGAGGAACATTGCTCTAGAGGGTTCAAAGGCTGACGGCGTTGTCTCCCCAACAATCACTTTCTCCCAGCACCCACAAAAAAAACCCACCACACAAAAACGAGGAAGAGGAAAAAGTCATAGTTGAAGCACCAGTGTGGTTGTCCCACTCCTGACCATTCCTTCCCCCACCATCCTCATGCGTGAAACCTCAGGGGCCATCACAAGAGATGTGCCAGAAAGGGCAGCTGAAGACCGGAGGGGTGAGGATAACGACTGCCCGGAAACTGTTGCTCCAACTTGTATGCCTGCAACTAGCAACAAGTAAGAACTTCGCCACCAGCGTCGCCACCTGCTTTCTCCCAGGAAATGCCCAACAGCCACTCCTTATGGATGGGCACATGTTTCCCCTCCCAATATTGAGCCTCAAACACCCTCAGGGCGGTAGAGATAGTAAGAACACGGTGCACATTCACGTGGGCCATTCCGTCCCAGTATCTTTCAACTCTGAGGAGAGCTGAAGTCACCTAGAACATACATAAAAGCAAAGAGGAAATGCTACCGAGTCAAACCAGGTCAAAAAAAACGACACACAACTCCTTTAGAAACCCACAAACGCGTGCCGATTCTTTTAATTTTCCGGGTGCCTCGCAGGACGTAATAAAAATCTATACACGTTTAAAACACGGAAGAACGCTCACAAAAAACACGCTGTTCGTAAGGCAAGGTAGCCAACCACCTCCACGTGCCGATCCTGCCCCGAAGACACAGGAAAGCAGCAAAAATACGATTCTACCCCTTCGGTCTAAATTACGAAGGGAAGAATGCTTTTCGATGGGCAGTTATGAAGCGTGCTGCAAAAAATAAACCAGGATCATCAACACCTTGAAGACATTTATACCTTGCCCTAAATCTTCATAAACCTAAGCCTATTTCTCCTGGAGTTGGCATAATTCCCAAAGTTCCTGGATCTAAGACAAATTCCAGCCACAATATAGGTTTAGCTTGGAAGAAATCAGCAGCCAACACCGTCTAGTGTCGTCAGCAGATCTGCTGGGAGGTGCCCGTGAAGGAGCCAAACTGGATCCAACCGAGTCTTTTGTTTTTTTTTTAATTACAAGATCTGTGTTTGCTTTTCAAATTGGCTATCTCAACTACAAAAGAAAGACACTCTGTTTGCATTCCTCCTTTCATCGTTTGGCATTATGAATTTCAGAAGGGGACTTTTTGCACTCTCACAGAAGCTCCTGGCTGGGATAAGGCATTCTACCTGATCCCCAGGCTCATCTTTAGAGATCAGCTCTCCGATCGCTTTTTAAAATTAATGCTACGCGACTGATCAGCAGCAGACACATTCTCTTCTCTTTGGAAAAAAGCTCTGGGTAATTCAGTGCATTGCACCGGTCATTTTAAAACTGTCGACTTGCGCTGACCGGTTAGCATAGCTACGAGGGTTTGATGTCTGTAAAGGCATTTAGGGACAGGTCTTTTTAAAAAAGATGCTTTCGGACAGCGGTGCAAATGGACAGAGGAAGATCGATGCTCTGTCTACGAAAGGAATGCTGATGTTTGCACCAGACGGGAATCCGGATCCACTTAATGGTCAAGGTAACGTTCTGTTGACCAAGTCTGCTTTGTTTTACAAGGACGGGTCAATCGTCTGAATCCGTGTCATGCCTCCTCTTGGCTGGGAGGGCTTGTGGGGACCCCCGTGTCCGTTTCCGAGCTCCTGAAGCTCTGCCTTTGGAAGGCGGGGACCGACTGTGGCTTCGCCGTCCACGGTCGCCACTTTTCAGCTTGGAGGGAGGCGATGAAGTCGTGTTGCGTTGACACCTGTTGGACGGTGGCTGTGTTGTTTGGGCAGGTGAAGAACGACCCTCACGCCGCCGAGAGGGGGATGGCAGGAGCTCCAGAGAGGGTCTCTGTTTCCTGGGGATACCAAGAAGGCAAAGTCAGGTGATATGATTCTCAGGATGTTATCCCTTCAAGGCAGACCAGTCTAAGAAACCAATGCCAGATAGGTCAGGACTTTTATTGTAGTAACAGAACCTCGCAAGTCTGAATGTGCTTCCCCGCTCCCTCCTCCATCTTAATGAGAACTAAGGAGGGTCTTGTCCGAGACGCTTTCGCAGGTTACAGCTCTACCCCGGACTCAAGTTTCTTTTATCGGACTGTGGTCTTGGTTACAGCTCTTCCTCCTTTCCTCAAGGCTACTCCTTCTGTCCATTACACACAGAGGCAGCTGACTCGCCTTTCATGCACCTTCCTGTTTACCTAGAAAAAGCCACCAACTATTTCATGAAACTTGGCTGATTATTCACAGCAGTCGTGAATAATCACATTCAGTGCATTCAGACTTGCAAGGTTGATGTCAGCCCTTCAAGGTAGACTCAGTTGAGAACCAAAGTCATGCAGGCTAATACTACTTTTATTATAGAGCTGTTGTAACAAGAATCTTACAAGTCTGAATGCGCTTCCTCCCTCCCTTTATCTTTGTGAAAACTAGGGAGGGTCTTGGCTGAGACACTTTCTCAGGTTACAGTTCTGTCCCGGACTCAGATTTCTTTTATCTGACTGCTGTCTTAGTTGCAGCTCTTCCTCCAGTCCCTCAAGGTTATTCCTTCTGTCCACTATATCGTAACCACAAGGAATGAGGATGCAGCCTCCTTTTCAAAGAGACAGGACGTACAAAGGTTCCCCTGGCATGGAAACAGACTATGGACCCCAATCACAGTGGAGAAGGTATTGCAACAGAACAAAAGATAAATATTTCTTTATTCATTTAACTTATTAATCAAATTTGTATAGCTGCCCATCTCATAGAAAAGTGATATCCTTCCACCACTGTCTTAAGGGCAGAGGGAAGCATGCTTTCTGAGTAAGTGAGCCCATCTCGAATTTTTAAGCTCTGCAGTGGGTGCACTCACAAAATGGCCACCAGGGAAAAGGGCCTCATTAGCTACAAATTGCCCCTTTGGTTCAAGACACCCACCGACACCAACCAAAACCTTGGCCTGCAGCCCACCCCTTTTTATCCCAACCATGGGTGGCTGGAGAATTCTGGGAGTTGGTCCAAACATCTTAAAGTGGCCATGGTTGGGATACACTGACTTAATTAGAAGAATCTAGGAAAAAAAAATAAGTTCCAGCAGGCTAGGGACATTACTTCAAGAAGGGAACACAAAGTTCAATGGGAGTTCTGCTCTGGTCCAAACAGTTAACACTGAATTTCTTGCTAAATCTGAACTTCAACTTCTACAACACGGGGAAAGACTTTGGAACCAAAAGGTTGTTCATGGTGCCCTCATGTGCTGAGTGTTTAAAATGCACCTGCTAAAGAAAACCTGCTAAGGCAAAAGCTGGGCTCCATCAGAGCATCAGTGCGCCTGCCAGCCCTATAAAGTAGGCCAGACTTCCAGGTTATGCCCAAAAACACCTTGGTGGATCTCAGCTCAAGAAGCATATCATAGAAGAGAAACAGCAAAGACAAATGGTTGATGTGCCGGGAATTATTGGAAAGCTATCTAGGGGAATTTCAGATTAAATCAAGAGAGCAACTAATAGCAGAAAGATATAGCTGTCAATAGTTTTCCCATTTACAGTTATCAGAAAGATTCAAAATGAGCAAAAAGGGTATAGAGCAAAGTAAGACAGAATTTGAAGTGCAATTGTACACCGATGATGAACATGTACCTGCTAAAATGTATAAACTTTTGTTGAAATTTGAAACAGAGGAAGAATAGGTTAAAGAATGTATGATAAAGTGGGTTAAGAATTTTGGTTCTAACATACAGATGGATCAGTGGGAAAATAGATGGTTCAAAGGGTTGAAATTTACATTATGTTATGACCTTAAAGAGAATTTTTATAAAATGATGTTTCTTTGGTACATGTTGCCACAGAAATTGTCCAGAATGTATAAAGACAGTTCAAATATATGCTGGAAATGTGAACAGCATGGAGGGAACCGAAAGCTACTATATGAGAACAGCTATAGGAACAGAATCTTGCAAGCCTGAATGTGCTTCTCTTCCTCCCTCTTTTATCTTCCTGAGAGGGGGCGGGCGGCATGGGGGGGGGGGCTGCTTGAGTCATTTTTGTAAACCACTTTCTTGGTTTGGGCTCAAAGCTCATTATCTGATCACTGCATCGGCCACAGGTCTTTCCTCCGTCCTTCAAGGCCATTCTTTGTACCCGTGTTTCTCAATCTCAGCAACTTTTAAGATGTGTGGACTTCAACTCCCAGAGTTCCCCAGCCCATGCATGGGCTGGGGAACTCTGGGAGTTGAAGTCCACACATCTTAAAAGTTGCTGAGATTGAGAAACACTGCTCTGGGCAACCTCATTATTCTGGTTCAAAAGGAATCGAGGTGTCAAAAGAGAGAGAGATAGATTTGGGGGCTGATACGGGGGGGCTCTGGTTGTAACTCTGGAGCATTACTCTCACTTCCCACCTGCTTAAAGATCCTAGCTACAACTGCCCAGGGATGAAGACTACAACGAGATTCAGATCTTCTCAACAATGGAAGCAGCCACAGAGCCTCACGACTCCCAAATTCTACTCGAAGATGCAGCCAGAACAATACCTTTCCCTGTTATCCGGAGAAGAGGCAGTCGATGAAGAAGCCCCTCGCTTTCTGTGGTGCTTTTCCTTCTCCTTCTTCTTTTCTTTCTTGTGTTTCTTCTCCTTCTTCTTCTTCTTCTTCTTCCTCTTCTCCTTTTTAGATTTCTTGCTGACCTCGCTCCTGCCGTGTTAATCAAGAACCCTTTGGAAACTCTGTTCTCTTTCGCTTCCCCTTCTGTTCCACCCAAGGTCTCCCCCCAAAATGTTGCCCCACATGGGGTTAGGCTCATGCAAATTCACAGGCAACAATATGATACAGTCCTGATAGGACTGGAGGGAAGCAGGGACTGTCTCATCAAACAAGATAGAAACTAGCCCAACCTTAAGAAGTCCACACATCTTAAAGTTGCTGAGATTGAGAAACACTGCTCTATGCCCACTGTGCCCCACATCTCTGGGCAACCTCATTATTCTGGTTCAAAAGGAATCCAGGTGTCAAAAGAGATAAATAGATTTGGAGGCTGATATGGGGGGACTCTGGTTGTAACTCTGGAGCATTACTCTCACTTCCCACCTGACATTAAGAAAGATTCCGATAGGGGAGCCTTTTCCAATGAAAATGTTCATCATCTTGTGCCCTGCTGGTGATATGATGGAGAAAGGGATCAGGAAACCCACCACTTCTCCTTCTCTGCACTCGACAGAAAAAGATTTACATGGAATTTCCCTGCTTGCTTGGGCCCTGTAATGGTATGTGAGAAAGACCTTAGGAGACTGGGTGAAGAGATGCTGCATAGGGAACAATCCGATAAGAGAGGGCATAGCCCGCAGCTGGATAACAGGTGGAGAAAGAGGCTCAGAAGGGATCCTCCCTAACTTATCAGGCTGTAAAAGAGACGCTGGGAGATTTGTACTTTCAGACTTGCAAGATTCTGCCAATGTAGCTTTACAATAAAGTAGAAATAGCTCATCTGGTTGTGGTTCCTCTCTGGCTTACCCCGCAAGGCCAACATCAATCTTGCAAATATGAAAGTACAATTCTCCTGCCGTCACCTTTACAGCCCACAAAACTAGGGAGGGTCCCTTCTGAGCCTCTTGCCCCACCCACTAACTGTGGGCTACGCTGTCTCTTACCTGACCGTTCCCTCAGTAGCATCATTTCACTCCAACTCCCACGGTCTTTCCCGCATACTATTACAGGCCCATTACCTGTTTGCCCCAAGTTGCTCTACCTTCAACATCCTTTTTACAACACCTTCTCCTCTTATTTGCTCACCCTTCCATGCATTTTTCCCAACCTGTACCCCAAACAATTCCCATCATCCTCAGCCAGCACAGACTCTGGATGGCCTGTTGGCAGGCAACGTGGCTTGTAGACCAGCCCATCTGAAGGATGTGAGCATGGAGAGAGCTGCCTTAAGTGTGTTGGGGTTTCGTTCACTAGACCTCTTCCTTTCAGAGAACAGGCCACCTTCTCCCAACCTTCTACAACGGAGAAGTCTGATTCAGGCTATCTTTCTGTTCTGCCTTCTTGGGGATCCTCCTTGTTCCTGGAGATCCATCCCTCTGTGCCAGAGTTAGCAACCAACACAATCGTCCTCTGCAGCCCCAGGAGAAGAAGAAGGACAGCATAAATCAAGAGGGTCCTTACTCAAACCTTTCCACGTTGTTTTTCTCATCCAGCTTCTCTGGAGGAGCTGATGGCTCTGGACTCTTGGCCACGGGATGATGCTGAGGTTTCAGAGGCAAAACAGAAGCGGGGGGGGGGGGGGACACCCAACATGTGTTAGGAAAACAGAAAGCTAAAGCTGGATCAGCCACAGAGCCGTGCAGCAATGCAACTTACTGTAAACACGGAAAGACCCAGCTTGGCTGCTGCTTTATCTTCTTTGGAAAACATCATTCTTCCCCCAGCGTTCCTGAAAAGTTAAAATGGAATTAAATCACAACAAGGGCTTAATTTTGCTTTTGGGTCCATCCCGTAAAGAGAATGTTGTTTTCCTTAAACCAGTGTTGTCCAAACTTGGCCACTTTAAGATGAGTGGACTTCAAATCCCAGAATTCCCCAGCCAGCATGGCTGGCTGGGGAATTCTGGGAGTTGGAGTCCACTCATCTTAAAGTGGCCAAGTTTGGACAACACTGCCTTAAACGAAGCCCCTGGCCCTGCTCAGGGGGCCCAAAACCAACTCTTCCATACGGGACAACCGGGCGTTCATTCTCTGGGAAAGAAAGAGGCTGTTCTCAAGAGCTACACGGAGTTCATCCTTGCCAACGACATAAATCAGGCTTTTTCTCAGTGAGCTACTGTGCGAAGAACAAGGGGATTATTGTTATGCTTTCTAACTGTTTTTACTTCTTACCGATTTTGTGAGCCACCCAGAGTCCATTGGAGTGGGTGGCTATAAATAATTTAAACAAATAGATAATAGGACAGAGGCGGTGGGGCAGACAGAAAGAGACAGGATGGGATTTTTAATGCAATTAAAAGAAAAATACATGAATTTGACTGGGACCTAGTCTCCCCCTTCAGAAAGGGATAGTTATTTACTGGTAAGATTTATATTCCACCTTCTGTTCAGGAAGACCCCTGTCCTGCTCACTGTGTTCTCTCCTCTGATTTTTTCTCAGAACAACAATCCTGCGAGGTAGGTTGGGCTGAGAGCATGCAACTGGCTCAAAGTCCACCAGGGAGCATCTGTGGCTGAGGATGGACTAGAACCCAGGACTTTCCACTCCTAATCCAACACTTCCACCACTACATAGACCAAACTGAGAAATCAACTCCATAAGAAGACTAAAACTACTTTTATTGATACTGGGTATAGTAACAGAATCTTCCAACCCAGAGTTCTCCCTCAAGCCACAAACCACCAGGCTCCAATGATCCTACTCCAGACACATTATGCAAAGATCCTGCTCTCTGGAGAAGGCTCTGATGCTGGGAAAGGTGTTAGGAAAGAGACGAAGAGGACAACCAGCAGCCAGGAGGAGGGACTCAGTTACAGTGGCGATAGGGGCATCGTTGGAAGACCTGAAGGACCAGGATGAGGACAGACCTTCCAGGAGAAGACAGATCTATGTGGTCACTAAGAGTTGACACCAACTTGAAAGCACATAATCAATCAAGGGTATCTTGGAAGACCGACAGTCCTGTACTTCTCCCCCATCTTATGCTCCAGGCTGGTGCCCTCCAAATCTGTTGGACTACAATTCCCATCACCTCCTAGTTAGCAGGCCCAAGAAGTTGTGGGCACTGAAGTCCATCACTGGGGGCCATCCCTGGGATGAATTAAGGAGGTATCTGAGTTGCTTGCAAATGCCTTCTTGTTTTGGACTTCAGCCATGCTTCTCCCCTTATCGGTTTGGTAATGGATCTGGCCTATCTCTGTCAAGGTCATCTTTTTTATTCTTTACACCCGTGTTTCTCAACCTCATCACCTTTAAGACGTGTGGACTTCAACTCCCAGAATTCCCCAGCCAGCAAGCTTGAAGTCCACACGTCTTAAAGGTGCTGAGGTTGAGAAACACTGTTCTGTACCACCCTGGTTTTGGGCTGAGAGAGAAGAACTGGCCCAAATCTTCTGGGGCTGAGACAGAGTAGAACCAGGATCTGCCTGTTCCTGGTCCAGCATCTTCACCACTACCCCACAATGGCTCTCACACTGTTTCCATCTCCAGTCCTATCACCCCGCTAGAGAGGAGCACCTGAAAAACTTTGCGGAATGGCACCGCTTACCGCGAACTCCCCAGACCCATCACTCGATCGACGCACTTCTCATCGCGATCTGCTCCATCGCGTTTGCAGACTTCGGCAAGATCCTGGGGAACAATTGCAGACAGGCATCGGGCCGTGAGACAAGCACCTCCGGCGTGGTGTGATTACAGCTCTGAGCCACAATAAATTCTCCTCTACGAGATCCATTGTGTTTTGTTAAAACCTTCAAGATCTGTCCCCAAGTGAAATCCCAGGCTGGTTTTTATCAAAAGATGGTGTAGTAGGTAATTTTTCATCATCGTTAGGTTGATAGGTTCTAATGAACACTGTTGCCTGATGAAAGGCTGATCACACAAATTAATCTTATCTGTTCTGATAAGCAAATCCAATGGAGGGAGAAAACAGTTTCTTCCCCTTTTTTTGTAAGATATATAGACAACAAGCACTATCTTAAAAGCAGCATTTGCCGTTCCCCTTGGGCCAAGGAGAAGGTGCACATTCTACCTGTGTCAAGAAATTAAACTCATAAAAAAAGAAATCCAATGCAGATCTAATTGTGAGCCTATTATTAAGGGACTGAAATATTTTGAAGCACAATTCAATAACTGACCATTCACAAAACAGCCAGGTGAATTAATTCATGACCCCCTTTTATTAGGTGGCTATTTAGTATATAATTTGGGGTACCCTGTACTAAAATAACATTAAAAAAAAAAAAAATATATATATATATATATAAAATACCTCTTTACTCAGTCCTGTTGGCTGCTTTTTCACATTCTTATAACCTCTGTAAAAGAACACAACACAAAACAGAGTTGAGCAGAAGTGAACCAGGATGTTTGGCTACAGAAGGTCAGCCGACAATGTGAAAATGATAAAATGGGCATCACCACACAAACAGAAAAGTTGTGGGGTTTGCATCAGGATGTCACAATGGCCCCACCCCTCTGTATGCCAAAGCTTCTCATTGGGTTCCAGATTCCATCCCTGTTCTTAGACTTATTCCAGTTGTTGACACAAATTTGCTTGTCATAGTGAGTACCTGATTAGCAGAAGATTTCTCCCAAACTTGGACACTGAAAGATTGTCAGCTCAATCACCCTGTGAAGTGGAAGCAATTTGCAACACTTCGGACAAGGACAGAAGAGCCCTTGGCCAACTTCTGGAGCTGGAGAAGCAGAGGGTGCTCAGAGTGCCTCTAGAGCATATCAGGACATCAGAAACAAGGTGCCTTTCCTTCTACACTCATTCCTATCTCAGTGGGAAACTAAAACTGGGTTTGTCCCCAGATGTCCCAGACTTTATTAACCAGGGTAGCTGGGGACTATGGGAGTTTGCACCGTGACATCTAGATGATATCAGATTGGGAAGGCCTGCCTAAGAAAGCAAACTTTTTTCAATCCAAGAGCCACATTCATTTGTAAATCACTTCCAGGGCCTGCACGCCAAAAGAGGATGAGTCACAGCTCAGTCAGTGCAGATACACAGACCCACAGCTTAATTACTCGTCTTCAAAAAAACCACAGGAATCTAGAGAGCAACATGGTTTTACTTGGCTCCGCAAGTACAATGTTTTCCCCTATAGGCTGCAATTGTAAGGTGTCTCCTGGATTCTTCTTAGGCTAGAACAATGAATGTAAAGTAAAATACTGTTCGGAAACAACACAGATAAAAGGGAAATCCTGTAGGTGGCAATCACTAAGATGCCAACTCTGCCAACTCCATCTTAGACTTCTCACAGCCATCTGTCTCTACTGAGTTAACTCTCAAAATTCCAGAACTCAACATCTTTTTTCCAGCTTGGGAATTTTTTCTTGGCCTCCCTGAAAGCAGCTCCCTGAACCAGAAGGCTGCAGGAAAAACTGAAGAGAAGCAAAGAGTCCCTGATTTTCTTAATAGCTCTTGTGATGTTCTTTGCTGGTGTCATTTCTTCCTTCCAGAGAAACGTCACTGAAGGTTTGCTGTTCTTCATCCCCACCCATCCACTTGTAAATTCTCATCTCCCTGCAGCTGAAAAGCCCTCTTCTGAGGTTTACTTGGAGACCCGTGCTATTTCATTTCGCTTCACAAGGTGCCAAGGATCACCAGATGGTTGGGTCTGAAACTTACAGGGCTGCCATCATGGCCTCCTCTTCTGCCCGCCGGACGGCAGTCAGCTCCTCCTCCCGAGACAAAGGTGCGTCGCCTTTTTTCCCCTTGGCGTACCACGTAAGGTCCTTCCCCTTCTGCCAACGGCCCACCGGGGCCATCAAGGAGTTCCCTGCAAGACAAATGGAAGAAAGACTCACAACGTCACAGCACGTAAGGTAACGATATCACGGGAGGATCGAAAGCATCTCTAATTGAGAGGGTTTGGGACAGCAGAGCTGGGGAACATCTGTGCCTCACGTCCCTAGAAAACCATTGTCTCCAACGTTTCCAGCTATGGGCTGGAACGCTCTTATTTCTAGATTGCACGTCTGGAGGGAAGAGAATAGGAGGTGCTGAGGGGCAATTATTCAATGACTGGCTTCATACAACCTACTGAATCCAAAATCCAGGTTAAAATAAAGTTGCCTCCACTGATGTGCTTCTTTTGGTGACCCCTTGGACACATCCAAGCAGTTTTCTTGACATACTTCCATGTCATTGGCGCTGCCTTCTTGTGAAGGCTTTTCCGGTTTCCTACTTTAGTCTCTAGCCTTGGCTTCTCAGACAGCCCCCATCCAAGGTCTAACCACAGCTGACCCTGCTTAGCGTTCCAAATCTTGGTGCCCATGAAGCTTTCTTCAAAACCACACGGAAGTGGTTTTTCATGAGCTGTTCTCTCGACCGCCTAATCAGCTTGCAACCCTGGGCTTCTCCGATGGTGTCCCATCCAAGTCCTAATGAGATCGGACCCTTTAGGTTCCTAGATCTGCCAAAGTTGGGTTAATAAAACAGCAGTTCCTCTGTTCCTATCCGTGCTGTGCCTAAATAGCACACCATGGGCCTAGTTCCTACAACATGCGAAGACAGTTCCGACAACATAGGGAATCACAAACTGCTTAGCGGTTTCAGTCTAGCTTAGCCAGCTGTGAACTTGCAGCTGGACACATTTGGACCCAGCAGTTCTCACATTTAAACCAATCTGGAGTCACTACAACACTTGGCTCCCGTTGGAGCTGATTAAACAGTCCAAAGATCAGAAAGACCACTGTCGTACCAAGGTAGTTTTCACGTTGTTTATCCGTCTTCACATCTTCCCAGTTGAACTGGTCCTGTCCTCCCCTCACACCACCTCGGGAGGAGCCGAACATGGTGGAGGCTTAACTCGGGTCTAGAAAAGAAAGCAGTTTAAAGCAGGTTATACCTAGTCACGAGACCCGAGTTCTGTCAAGCTAGTGTGAGTTTGCTTATCACATTCACGATTTGCCCAAGGAAGCCCGGTGTTAGGAATCTGGAGTTGCAAACCCCATCCACGCTTGCTCTATCTAATCCTAGCAAAAATGTTGTAGGCCATCTTTTGACAACTAGAAGCAACTTCTCTCAATTCATGATGGGAAGCAAAGAGGAAGAGAAGCACATTTTTGGTGTTTTTTTTCTCCAAAGATGCGATCCAAACAAAACAGCCTGGATTAAGAATCTTAACAGCCATATTAATTAAAATTAATGTCCTCTCCCCCACCCCAAGTCACAAATCTTACACGCTGATAACTATAACGTCATGGTGGTGTCTTCAGCCAAGCTGAAAGAAGGTCTTTTAAATAAGGTCCTAGCTGCAAAATAGCACTGAATATGTCTATTATACCTTTCCTTTTGGGAGAAAATTTTATATATATATACTTAAATAAGGCCCTAGCAGCAAAATAGCACAATATGTTTATTATACCTTTTCTTTTGGGAGAAAATTTTATATATATGTTAACACACACACACACACACACACACGTGTGTGTGTGTGTGTGTGTATTAACATATATATATAAACTTTTCTCCCAAAAGAAAAGGTATAATAAACATATTGTGCTATTTTGCTGCTATATATATATAAATATATATAAATATATATATATATATTTAAATAAGGTCCTAGCAGCAAAATAGCACTGAATATGTCTATTATACCTTTTCTTTTGGGAGAAAAAATAGATATAAAATTTTCTCCCAAAAGAAAAAGTATAACAGACATATTCAGTGTTATTTTGCTGCTAGGACTTTATTTAAAGAGATCTAATGAGAAACTCATATCTTTAAAAAACAGAAACAAACCCTCCCCGAACACGGATGGATATGCAGAGCATAGCTGGGGATCTATGAAGGGATACGCAGAAAACCAGCAAGGATTTCTGCCTGCTATTTATTTACCCATAGCAACGAAACACAGACAGACACGTTCATAGAAAAATAGACTGCTAAATGGCACAACTCTGAGAGAGAAGCAAGAATGGGTTGCTCCGGGAAGGGGCTGCAAGTTCAGATCTGTTCTGGAAAATAACGGGGTGGCTCAGACACGCTGTTGCCTTCAGCCCTCTGTTGCTACATCCCTCCGGTTGGGGATCACAGATTTTAGGGGAAAACAATTGAAAGAAGATCTCATAGACCAGTGTTGCTCAACCTTGCCAGCTTGGAGACGGGTGGACTTCAACTCCCAGAATTCCCCAGCCAGCCTTGCTGGCTGGGGAATTCTGGGAGTTGAAGTCCACCCGTCTCCAAGCTGGCAAGGTTGAGCAACACTGTCATAGGCCGTTATGGGAGGTGGGGAAGCCAGAATCATTTCAAGCCCCCTCCCAACCCGAGCCTCCGGCTCCCCTCTTTCTCGTCCTCGCCCCCACGGCCATTCTGCCAGCTGGACCCCCGCCAAAGGAGTCCTGCCCGGGGCAGCGACCACCCGCATCCCGGGAGAGCCCCCTGGATCTGCAGGGGCTGTCCGCGTTGCCCCTGCCCAGCCCGACTTGGCCCACCCGGCGCCTTCTCCGGCCGGGACGGGCACCCATGGCCATGCCCCCCGGCTGGGGAGCATGGGAGGTCACATCCCACCCGCGGGCAGACCCCCCGGCTGGGGCGCGGGCTCCCCAGCGAGCCCCCCGTTGCAAAGAAGAGAGGGGTGCATTGCGACAAGCCCGCCCCGCAAGCCGAAGCCGAAGCCGCCCCCGCACCCAAAGGAGACGGACCTGCGCCCGCCCGCCTGCCCGGCCGAGCGGTCTCAACTGCAGGCTCACGTGCCGCTCCCGGGCGCCGCTTCCGCGAGCCCGGGCGAGACCATCCGCGCTCGGGGGAGGGGGGAGCGGGCTGGACCACGCGGCTCGGGGAGGGAGGGGGAACTTGCCTGGCTTCTTCCCCGCCGGCTGCGCGGGACGCTCAAAGTTGGCAAAATGTTAATTTGTTAAAAAAAAAGGAAAAGAAAAAGTTTTGTCGGGGGAGAAATCAACGAAAGAGGGCCGCTGGTGATTTTTCTGGTCTTTCCTCTTTGGAGAATTTTTCCAGCCGCCCAGCGGTTATGGAGATTGTAGCCGCTGGGGGTGTTGGGCTTTGTAGTCCCGCGCACGGCGCCGCCGGCTTTGGTGGGCGCTGCCCTTGCGGCATGCCTAGCCAAGAGGGGCCTCTGCAGCGCCCAGTTTGTCCCTGTGGGGCTCCCACTCCAACTCCCATGGTCCCCAGCCGGCAAGGGTGATGGGGGCTAAGGTTGCAGAAAGCCGGGCGATGGCTTCCAGCTGGGAAGAAGGCATGCGGAAGGGGGGGCTTCTGGGTGCACTGGGATGGAAATTCCCAGAATTCTGTGCATCACTACAATTCCCATCATCCTTAGCCAGCAATGAAGTTGCAGTCCTATGCCCACAGAAGGCCCCAACAGGGAGCTAATGGAGGCCTTGCTTGCAAAGGGGGGAAGACCCCTTATAATGCTGCAAATACCCAGGCCCTTTGCTCTTCCTCTCACCTGAATCACAGCCCTGCGAGGCGGGCCACCGAGCACGGCCAGAAGTGGCATCCAAAATCTGAACTGCTGATGCGACCCCTGTTGCTTTTAAGAATGTCCATCTTTTTCTTCTTTTTAAAAAAGAAAACCCCAAATGGGAAGAGATTACAGATCCTCCGGCTGGCAGAGAACGTCGGGGCACGTGGACGTTTTATTTTGCTACGTGTCCCCAACATTTTAGGGCAGCGAGAGGCAAGATGCTGTCTTGCTCAGCTCCCCAAGAACCTTTGGAAACATTCCCGTATCAGCAGTTAGGTAGCAAATATAGGATCATCCACACTGGTGTTTTTCAACCTTGGCTTCTTTAAGAGGTGTGGACTTCAACTCCCAGAATTCCCCAGCCAGCCATGCTGGCTGGGGAATTCTGGGAGTTGAAGTCCTCACCTCTTCAAGTGGCCAAGGTTGAAAAACACTGCTCTACATCAAGAGTTTTCAGACTCTTTCAGGCTGTGCAACCTATTGGTTAAAAAAAAATTCCCTACCAAGAGGCACAGCTCTAGCAGAAGAAAACTGGCTGTCCAAGTTCTCACCAACAGGAAGTTCAGCAGATAAAGTTTGTAACGGCAATTTCCCACTCAGCCCACCTTCTACTTCCCCGGCTATCGTAAGGACAATCATTTTACCGGTTGGTTGTAATGACCAGCTGTAACTCTCTCCTTCCTGTTTGCAACCTATTTGCAACTGTCTAATAACACGGAAACACCTCTGCTAGCCATAGTTGCGAGGCATTCAAGAAACCTTTGGAGGACCGGCGTGAAAAGGTATTAAATGAGCACGTGTGTTCAGCAGACGTTACAAGCTGCTTGAATGGAGGGGTGCAACACCTTGTAAATAATGTAGGTCAGCTGCTTTGGAGTAGGGACAAGCACTTAGTACCTCGCTGCACCTGGGTTTATGCAAGTTTTCTGCAGCTGCTGTGTCGCCTCAGGATAAGACGCGGCTGCTTTAAAGAGCTGCCAATGCTCCTGTGCGCTGAAGCACATTCGGGGGTTCATATTTACATGATGTATTGTCCTATTACTGAATAAACCAGGAGTGTCTAGGTTTACACAACACACTATCCCCAAATCACAGCATGGCTTAGCATATGTTGTTCCCACCCCTTCTTCAAAGAAATGAACCCCCCTCCCAAAAAAAGAGGATCACAGCAATTAGAAAGAAATCTCTTTATTGGTGGGTGGATGGTAATTTCTTGCCCCTTCTATAACATTCTAGATATTCGCTGCACTGAATTTGTTTTCCCCGCTGGAAAAAAAAATCTCACTTTTTATTCCAAAATTTCGTGTAATCATCCAGTTGAAAGTCGTCTTCAAAAGTGACTTCCTCTCGTCTGGACTTCATCAAGTTCTTTCTCCTCAACCGGCTTCTCCTTTCGGCCTCAGGGAGGGTGTTGATGTCTACTGGTACCTGAGGGGAGGAAAGACACAATCACGCAGGCCGGCATTGGCACATGGTTAGAGTTCTGCAATGGGCCCTACGTGGGGCTGCCCTGGAAGGCTATCCAAAGGCTGCTGTTCAACCCAAACAAGCAACCCACTCACTAACCAGGCCGTGTCGCTTTGAGCATCTGACAGCTATTTTGTGGTAAGTCTTACACCTACACGGGTAAGCTTCTGGGTTGAATTCCAACGGCTAGTTGTGGCTTCAAAAGCCCTTTGTGGCTTGGCACAAAGATTCCTGCAGGACATTCTGCTCTGGCCTGAGTTTGTGAGTTTGCTGGTGCTGGGCTTATGTGCTGCTGCAGTCCCAAAGCACTCTGAGCCGCTGACTTTCCCCTCTTTCAGTGAGAAGGTGAAGTGTAAAAATACAGCATCTCCAGAAAACCATTAAACAAATATTAATTAAAAGTACAGGACGTTTTGACATCTGAGGAACAATCAGATGGGTTGATTACGTGCTATCAAGTCAATGTCAACTCTTAGTGACCAAACGGAATGACCTTCTCCAGGACAATCCACCCCCAACCTGGTCCTTTAGATCTTCCAGTGGTGCACCATCACCACTGTAACCGAGACCATCCCCCTTGCTGTGGGTCCTCCTCTTCTTCTCTTTCCTTCCACCTTTCCCAGTGTTATGGACTTCTCAAGGAAGCTGGGTCTCTGCAATGATTGCTTGATTATGTTCCACCAAGTCAGTGTTGACCCTTAGCAACCCCACAGATAGACCTTCTCCAAGACAATCTGTCCCTAACCTTTAAGTCTTCCAAGAACGACACTGTCCCCATTGCCACTGTAACTGAGTCCATCCCCCTTGCTGTTGGTCATCCTCTTCTTCTTCCCTCTTCTTCTCTTTCCCTCTATCTTTCCCAGGATTAGAATCCTCTCCAGAGAGTTAGGTCTTCGCATACAGTAATGTGTCCAAAATATGATAATTTGAGCCCGGTTATTTGTGCCTCGAGTGAGAACTCTGGATTGATTTGTTCTATGGCCCAGAACAAATTTGTTCGTTTTGGCTATCCGTGGTATTCCCAGGAGTCTTCTCCAACACTGAACTTCAAACAAATCAGAAATAAACCATAAAAGGGAAGAGAGGGGGTGGTCACTCAAACTGAGCTATCCAAGGAGATCTTCCCAGAAGCTGCTGGTGGTGCCTCAAGTCCATGAGATGACCAGGGCGGAGGACAGAAAGCTCTGGGTTTTTTATCAGAGCGCCAAAATGTTGGAACCACCTTAGTCCAGAAGCTCAACTGGCCTTCTTAGTGATGGCATTTGCAAAGTTGGTAAAAACTGAACTTTTCTGTTCTGCTCTGGAGAAAAACTTTGTTGCTGTGAGCAGCCCAGAGTCGTGTTTTAAGATGGATGGCCATACAAATCTTTTAAATAAAATAAAACAAATAAAACTATTCACTATGGATTAATTTCTGTACTGTGTAACTGGAGTTGTTATTTACTGGTGGACTTTTGTTATTACTATTTTATACCACGGGGTGAGAGAGGTTAGATTTTTATCACCAGTACTTTATTATCTCTTCTATTGTTGTAAGCCACCATTTGTTGGTAACAATTCAGTGGCACCCAAAGTAACCATCATCATCAAATCAAATTTTTTAGAGACAGAAAAATATATTTAATAAATATCTTTGAGGATTGATATTCCTCTCCCCACCTATGTGGGTGGGCATCATTCCTTGATCAAATATTGAAATTTATCAGACATAACCTTGCCCCAGCCAAGACTTCAGAATGGTTTGATTAATATGAAAAAGATATTTATACCTGAGGTTTCATTTGGGATGTTTTACATTTAAATCTACAGTTTGTGGAAGCGGGAAAAGACCCCCCCCCTTTTTTAAAAAAGAAGGTCTCTGTGATCATCCAACACTTGATGAAACTCACTTCCTTATCAGGGCTCGCAAAAGCAAGCAGTTCCTTAAAATTTTATATGGAAAATCTTCAGTGACCAGATTGGTAACGCTTCAAAAACTTCCTCCAAGACTTTTTCTGCACTGCCCCTGATCTTCTGCAATCTACAAGCAATACAGGGTCTGTTTTCTGGCGTTTTACGCAGGAGAAGAGCATGTCAGGGAACATGCAAGCCTGAAACTTTACTCTCCTGCAAACAACGTGGAGGGGATTACCACTATTTCTGTCTCTATAAGCCGCCTGGACCAGAAACAGAGCTTGGAAGCAAATGAAATGGCTGGAACTTGGTTTGGGGGATCCTACACAGTCTCTGCAAGGAAAGCCGTGGGATTTAATGCTCACCGAAAGGATCCGCCTTGGCTCTTTGTAGCGGAGGTGGATCGTGGATCCGTCTGGCCTAATCAGGAGAACTGGATACAGCCGCGCGTACTTCTGCCTCGGGAAGCAAGCGATGGAGGTCCGATTCGAGTTCAGCTGGTGGGGTGACGTGTGAAGTCCGCAAGCCCTGAGAAAGAACCTGGACAGACCCTCGACCTGCAAGATGCTGAAACCAATTCAGACAACACAGAGTGACCGGCTCAATCCACTTATGCGTGCGTGACTTTTTTTTTTTAAATACCCCTCTCAGTGAAATCCCGCTTGATTTTTTTTCTCTATATAATTTTTCTTGAAACTTTTAAACAAGAAGATAAAAGCGAACAGAAGCTAATATCAAGGAAGGAAGAAAAAAGAAAAAGGAGGACCTCAAAGAAAAAGCAAAAGGCGCCAGAAAAGAAGTTGAAGAAAAACAGAAAAGAAAGAAAAAAATACAAAGAATATTTCTGATATACTTCACAGCAGTTATAAGTACAAACGTATTTAACCTCACTCTCTAAAGTTACATCGTGTTACTTCTTTCTGTAATCTATCTTGTTCATCATCAAAACCATAAATCACATTTTTTTTTCATTTTTACGCAAAAAGTCCATAAAAGTCTTCCAGGCCTCAATAATGAAATCCCACTTTATTAAGGGAAGCTGACGCGGCTGGTGAGCAAAGGAAGAGTTTGGCTTGGCCCCACGAGACAAGGAGACCACACCAGCAGTGCCCGGTTGCTGCATCTTTGAAAGCTCCCCAGCCGATCTATAAGAACAGAAGCAAGCTGCTAGTCCTTAAGACTGCAAAGAACGCTAGAGTGCCTTCTGATCTCGTCTTTGGTATTCTCTGCCACTAAACAAAATAGTTAGGGGAGAAATACATAAACTGTAGCTTGGGAGTCATATCCATCCTCCTTAGCCTTTGTTGTGGCCCAGATGGGGGAAGAGGATTATATTTTGGGGGTTGAGAGAAACTTGAAATTTTTTTTGCAGTTCAATCCTCATTCATTCTCTCTCTATCACTAATGTGTTTAGCACTGGTCACTCACTTTGACATTCAGGGCACCGTCCTTCCGCTCATTCTCGGTTTGCTCTTTTTTTGTTGCACTAAATCAGTGTTTCTCAACCTTGGGGACTTTGAGATGGGCGGACTTCAACTCCCAGAATTCCCCAGCCAGCCATGCTGGCTGGGGAATTCTGGGAGTTGAAGTCCACCCATCTCAAAGTCCCCAAGGTTGAGAAACTTTGCATTAGACTGGTTTTTTAAAACACCCTATTCCCAGATATATTATACTCTTTTCAGAATATCGCTGCTATAATACTTCACTTCTAGATTGCAGGTCTCTATTTCTACGAAGGCTACTCCGCGAACATCCGAGATACCTGAAACCCCTGCTTAGAGCTGCCATTCTGACGTGCGACGCAGCCATGGAAACAAATCCTGGTCAGAAATTCTTAACAGGAGCAAAAGGCGACGGGGGTTTTCCGGGCCATAGTCAGAGGCGCTGGAAAACTGGAAAAAAAGAAGAAAAACAGTCTCGTTACGCCTCTGGATCTGCTACCTCGTGCTTCCAGTGTCAGAAATGAGGAAGCCTCCGCGTGTTCACAAAACCATCATGGGGTATTATTATTTCTTTAAATTCCTCGTTTTTGTGGGCCTCCCACAGCCTCGTTTTCAATTTTCAGCCGCCAGGCCTTCTAAGGGAGACCCGATACGCAACAGACCTCCCAAGCTGGCTTCATGGCCACGGACGCCAAGGTATACTGCCCTGAAACATGGAGGCTCTATTTTACCTAGCTGTTTTTAGGCAAGGGAAGCGAAAAGCTTCCATGATCAGAGGCAGTCAACCTCTATATGTAAGATGCTCTAACCTCACCCCAGATTTTTGGGGGGCGGGCTTCTCCCCAGCCACAGCTGGCTGGACGAGGCCACCTCACTTGCTAAGGAAGGGGATCCTGATGGACTGGACTACAGTTCCCATCATGGTCCTACCTGGCTAAGGCTGATGGGAGTTGTAGTCCGACCCATCTGGGAGGATCCGAGCTGGGGAAAGCGACGGAGGCGAGAGCATGGGCCTGCTGGCGCAAGCTCAGCCATCCTGGCTTAAGCAAACCATGGTTTACGGGGTCCCCTTTGCTTCGCACGCGTCTAACGTCATGTCCCATCCCCGAAAGGAATCGCCTCCCAGGTCCGCACCCTCCCTCAAGCAGCTCCCACAATGGTTTGGTCCCCCCCTTTCCACCTGCAGTGGTTCGGTCCCTGCTTTCCCACGCTGCGAACACCCGCGGCCTCCTTCTTCTCTCCCCCTCCCCCAGAATGGTTCGACCTATCGCTCACCTCCCCCGCCCGTATCCCGAATGGTTTACCCCGGAACGGCCGCAGTTCCTCTGCGCACGTGACTCGGCGCTCGCCCCGCCCAGAAGCTTCGAGCGTCATCCCCCGCGGCTGAGACGTCATCGCCGGCGCCGCTATCCCATGCTCCCACTCGGCGCGGCGGGGTCGTATAGTGCTCCCGGATTGGGGGCGGAGTTTGCCTGGGGCGGCCGGGCCCGGTTATGGCCCGCCCTGTCTCTCTGAGTCATCCTTCCAGGACGTGGCCGCCGTTTTGCTCCTCATGCAGTGGCGGCACTTCTTGTGCGCTGCAGTGTCAGGTGAGTGCAACAGGTTCGGGGTTCCCCCATACCCAATTTCGCCCCAGCGGTGTTCTGCGGAAATCTCCCCCCCGGCTCCCGTTCCCCTTCGCGTTGGTTCCACCGCCGTTAAGGCGCTTTTCCAGCCTTCCCCTCGCTTTCCTCCAAGGGGTTTGGCCGGGCGGGGGCGATGGGACTGGTGGTCCTCCCGACACAGGTGGGGAGGCGGCCCTTCCATGGTGCACGGAATTACAAGCGCATCGAGTGGGAAGAATGGCCGTGGAGGGTACACTTGGGGTCATCCAGTCCAACCCTTGCTCCGTGGACGAGCCAAAATCGAAGCATCCCGTGGCTGCCCGGCTTCTGCTTGGACACAGTGACTGAGGTGGGCAGCTTTTTCTCCCTGGCGTTCGGGGAGAGCATCTTAGGATTGGAAGGAATCATAGCAGTGATCTAGTCCAACCCCAGGATCCACTAGAGCAGGAATGCCTAGCCACTGCAACGCCCAGTTTGTCCCTGTGGGGCTCACACTCCAACTCCCATGGTCCCCAGCCAGCAAGGGTGATGGGGCTAGGGTTGCAGAAAGCCAGGCGATGGCTTCTGGCTGGGAAGAAGGCATGCGGAAGGGGAGCTTCTGGGTGCACTGGGATGGAAACTCCCAGAATTCTTTGCATCACTACAATTCCCATCGTCCTTAGCCAGCAACGATGTTGCAGTCCCACACCCCAGAAGGCCCCAACAGGGAGCTAATGGAGACCTCACTTGCAAAGGGGGGAAGACTCCTTATAATGCTGCGAATAGCCAGGCCCCTTGCTCTTCCTCTCACCTGAATCACAGCCCTGCGAGGCGGGCCACCGAGCACGGCCAGAAGTGGCATCCAAAATCTGAACTGCTGATGAGCAACAGGGAAGAGCCCCCTGTTGCTTTTAAGAATGTCCATCTTTTTCTTTTTTTAAAAAAAAAGAAAACCCCAAATAGGAAGAAATTACAGATCCTGCAGCTGGCAGAGAAACATCGGGGCACGTGGACGTTTTATTTTGCTAAGTGTCCCCAACATTTTAGGGCAGTGAGAGGCAAGATGCTGACTTGCTCAGCTCCCCAAGAACCTTTGGAAACATTCCCGTATCAGCAGTTAGGTAGCAAATATAGGATCATCCACACTGGTGTTTTTCAACCTTGGCCTCTTGAAGAGGTGTGGACTTCAACTCCCAGAATTCCCCAGCCAGCCATGTTGAAGTCCACACCTCTTCAAGTGGCCAAGGTTGAGAAACACTGCTCTAGAGCATTTCTAATAGCTGATCAGAAAAGGGCCCATTTTCTCCTCTGCCAGTGTAACATGGGGTCACCTGTTTAAGGAAGGGCAGGTCAAGGTACAGACACCGCAGGGATCCCAGGAATGCTACTTTATTGTTCTAGGGGGTGTTAACAACATCTTGCAAGTGTTCCTGCCCCTTCTGAAGGACACCAAGGTCAAGGCAGGACTGTTCTGAGTCTCTTTGTCATGCTTTCTACTTTCCCAGGGTGAAGGAACCGCTTCCCCTCTCCCACCAACTTCTCAAGGCCGGGTATAATTTCCTCTGCCTCCCCAGTTAGCCAGTAGTTGGGCTAACTGGGGATGATGGAAGACATAGTCCTCCAACATGGCCCAGAGCAGCTGACTTCGACCCTCTGTAGGGCTGCTTTGTCAGGTGCTTCCACCCTGCAGCTGCCCCAAAGCCCATCGTGCCCTCCCCCACATCCCAGCCTCACTTCAGTTGCCACATGCTCCTTTGGCTCTTCTACCTCAAAGCCTTCCAGACTACAGCTCCCATCACCTCCAGCCAGCAGTTGTTGGGTCCTTTGCCTGAATCCAGCTCTTCTGATTTCTGGGGCTCCTGTCTTTGATTTACTGACTTTATTGCTTTTAAAACAACAGAAGAAAAAAAAAGGGAGCAAAACACAAAAATACATACGTTGTCAAAATACGTAACAAGTGCTTCAAAAAGAAATAAGTGAAAAGAATACAATAAAATACACACACACACGCTCTCTCTTGCATAAGGTTTATATTAGAAAATTATGTATAGAATTGTAACTGTTGATTTCTGGGGCTCCTGTAAAATGATCTTCTGGCCATTGTCCTGAATGCAGCCCTCTGTGCTCAATTTAGAAATAAAATCTCATCACCATCCAGAGTCACTCCTCTTCCGACACATGGCTGTGTTCTCAATTTTGAGCCACGCCGAGCTACCATATCAATTTAAAAAGTCACTACTAGATTTATACGGTAATTCTATTTAGGTATATTAGCATAAGTTAAGCGGTACAGATACATAAGGAAATCTGCAGCTATTTGGAAGCAGCGTATTGCAGGTTTGAATTCAGAGCGGGCGGTTGACTTATTTTATGGAGCTGTGGAAGTTCTTGGAATAAAATAAACCTTAGACGTAACCAACCTTCGGCAGTTTGGCAGTCAAGGTGAGGCCTTTAATTTGTGCTTTTGGGAATGAAAGAAGGCTGTTTTTGCGTTTCCCTGTTTGATGTGAGAACTAGCAGACTAGTTTCTCTTTGCAGCCTTTTCCCATCATTCTGGAATTCCTTGTCTGTTTCTTTGAATGGGATTGTAATCAGACCAGTGAGAAATATATGAGCTATTGCTGGGTACATACTTAGAATCAGAGTCAGCAACTGGACGCTCAATTTAAGCCTCTTTCTCTGCATGCCTCCCACTTTCCCATTCTCATAATGCCATTCCAGAGACAGGAGGGGAAAAAAAGCTTATGAAATGAAGTGCACTTTATGGCAACAGGAATTAGAAGCAAAATGGTTGTGGGATAATGGTTGGAATTAGTAGCCAAATCCTGATTTTGTATTAAAGGGTTTTGACACTATTAGAGGCTCCCACCATAGCAAAATACCAATTAGCAAACTCTCGTTCCTATGCACTAATCCTCATTACGTGTTTATTCTCCCAAGGGAAATATATATGCAAGTAATGTGAGAGTTTGTGGGCAGCTAAAATTTCTCAGGGCCACTGATGTCAATAACCAGGAATTCTCTAACTCCAAGTTAAAAAGTGCAAGATGAAGGGAAAGGCAGGGGGGAAAAAAAAGGGCTGGGTTGCCTTCACATCTTGAGAAGGTATCAAGAGGCTTCATCCTCGGATGCCTCCTATCTGGGAAGCTTCTGCTGAGTCCGAGCCAGAGAAGTAACAGGTAGTTTCTCCTTCGGCAGCAATCCCATTCTATTGAAATGGCCAGAAGGTGTGAAATTATCAACAACAAAATTAGGATACAATCTGAGTAATAATTCAGTTCCAAGAATCCAGGAAGGATGGAAGGAAACAGATGTTATTTTTTTTTTTTTTTTTGCAGTGTTGGTTCTGCAAATAATTGTGATAAATATTTAGGATTATGAAGATTTTGGGGGGGGGTCTAAAAACTTTTACTTTCAGGGAGATGAATGGAAGTTTAGAAGCTAAGGGCAGATGCCAGATTTAAGTACAAGGAAGCGTCTTATATATCCTTTCTGCAATTATTAAATCTATGTTAGAGCTGTTGAATTCCTACAGGATGCCACTGTATGAAAGCAACTGAAGCAGGAAATATCTAATTATTGCCGCCTTCACTGGGATACACATGTGCTGTGCTGTTCCCTGTTAGTTAATTGTATATAGCTTACACGCATGAACAGCCTCTGAAAGCCAGGGTGAACTCCCCAGTAATTTATTTAATTTACCTATTCCTTTAGTGAACTTCTGTTCCAGCAGATCATAATTGACTCCCAGAGGCTTTCAACAAAATAAAACTGATAAAACCACCCCAGTATAAACATATCAGAACAAGCAATCTACAATAATCAAAACACAGTGTATATTAACAAATGAATAAAGACAGTTTTGTTCCAGATGGTGCTTAGTCAGTCCCTAGAGGCCCTCCAGAAGAATTAGTTGTCCACTACTTTCTGAAAGGCTATTTTGAAGCGGGCCGATCTAGTTGTTCCAGAGTAGGGAAGTCCCAGAGTAGGGAAGTCGTGGTGGAAAAGCAACACTTTCCGTCCCCCACCCCTCATCTCTCAAAGATGGGTGGCAATGACTTGCAGGTATCATTCAGAGTCACCTTCAAGCAGAAGAGCAACTTCTGCCACATCTTTAAGTTGGAACATCTCCCTGTCCTGATCAAAACCTATATCAGAAAGAATCTCTACTCACAGTAGTACTATATGTAAGCAAAGGCTTAATTCCTGTTTACTCAACTGTGTACGTCACATCTCTTTTGAATTCAATCTAATTCTATCTCTCTCTCTCTCTCTCTTATCTATCTTATCTATCTAACATAGAATTACGTATTTCAACTAAATTCCTTCCTACCTACTTATCTACCTTCCTCCCTCTCTCTTTTCTTCCTCCCCCTCCCTCCCTCTCATCTTCCTCCCTTCCCTTCCCTTCATTATCCATCCTTCCTCCCTTCCTTTCTGGAGTTCAAGCAGGAATTCCTAGTGCTGCCTCCTTCCACTCCCCCCCTTCACAACAATCCTGTAAGGTAAACGTGGCTGAGAAATAGCAACTGGCCCATATCACCCCAGGGAGGTCCATGGCTGAGGGAGCACTAGGACTTGAGTCTGTCTGCTTCTACTCCAACACCACGTTGGGTTTAAGAATGAGTGCCTTTGCACGGCTTCTCCAAGGGGCAGAAGTCTAAGGCCTTAAGGTCTGGGACCTTCCCCATCTCTGTTTGGAGTCCTAACCGTTTAGTCTTCCACACCAACAGGCTATATTCTTTCCCTGTCCCTACGTATTTCTTCTCCCCCAGCTGAACACTTTTATTTTCTTTACCCTCGCTTTCCAACTTTCCACCTCTGATTATGATTATGATTATGATTATTTTTGCTCTTCCCCATTGGAACATTTCTGAATATTTTTTTTTTATGTTACTGCAACTCAGACCAAAGCTGAATATGGTAAGGGGACATTAATGGCGCTCTCTAGTAGGAACTGAACTAGGTTTCTAGCCTTAAAGCATGGTAATTCCACACCTTCATCCACCAGAGACATTTGGCATTACCCAGAATTGGATCTTGGAGGTTGCAATGACTCTTCTGGCTGGGGATGATGAGGATTGTAGTCCAAAAGGGAGGACACTGGGTTTTTGAAAGCTGGGCTAGCCTACGCAGGGTAGCTAGGATTGTGGTCTAGTCTAACGACATGTAAGTCAGTTTCAAAGGTTCAGCTGCATTTTTTTCTGTTCACTTCCTGGTTTGCAGTTTGGTTGGTACATATGCCATCCTGTAAGGGAGGGAGCAAATTTCTGTAGTCTGGTGATATTGGTGGCAAATTTGGGTGACTTATTATTACCCCCCCCCCTTTTCTGGTCTCCTGGATCTTAATTTAATGACTTCTACAACTCCTTTTTCTTTTTGTCGTAGAAGTGGGCTTAGGAGGAGACATGCTATAAATAGGAAATGAGATTAGCAGTGCCTAATTGGGAAAGTTTTCTCGAGGCTGCAGGCAGAATTGCTTCCTAATCATCTTTTCTTCTGATGCCAAATGCTCTTCTCCCTCTGAGCTCTCCTTGCGTGTCAGGACATGCATGGGTGAAATCTGGCCTCATCGGATGCTGCCGCGCTGAGACCCTTCTGGCGCACTCTCTGTATTGTGGATTTTATCCCTCCCGTCTGCAGTTATCTCTGGTGACGTCTGGTGCCCAACCGTGGCCCTTGGGTGGATGACGGCTGAATTTTAATTGGCCGCAGAGTGCAGTCAAAACTTGTGGACCTGTTAATTGGAGGAAAAAGACAGACTAAATGGTGCGTACAAGGTCTGGAGCAAAAAGCCAGTGAAACAGATAGGAGTTGAGAAGGATGGACAAGGTAAACCGTCTGCTTCAGTGTTTTTCAAACACGTATGGACTTCAACTCCCAGAATTCCCCAGCCAGCATGCCAATTCCCCAGCCAGTTGCCAAGTTTGAAAAACACCGATCTAGAGAGCAGTGGATCACCAGATCCAGTCCCTGAGATGGCTTCTGCCCAGAAAGGAGTTTTCATCCACAACCTGCAAACAGCTGGGCTTTCCTTCACATAATAATCTGAATAAATTGGCAAGTTACTTTGTGGGCTTGGAGTAAGAGTAGTTTTAAGAACCTGAGATGTCCTGAACCTGAATTGTAGCACTGCAGGTGCAAAATCGCTTTTTTTTTTTTTTTATGCTTCTGTACGATGAAAACCTCCAGCACAGGCTTTACATGAAACCCAGAGCCCTGGTGTTCTTGGCTGAACTTTGATGTAGCCAGTTGTGAGAACGCTGCCATTGTGGTTTATCCAATAAACCATGGTAAAATGATGGCCAAGCATGAGACATGAACCTAGCCTGTATGTAGAAAGCTTCAGTGTGTTAAAAAAAAACAAAAAAACACTCCTCCCCTACCCTTTCCAATTTGCCTATGGAAAAATGGGGATCTTTTGGAGATTCTAAGGAATGTGTGTCTTAAGGAGTAAAGTGCTTTTAAGGTTTAGGTAGACCTCTGCATAAGGCCCATTTTCCATCTCTGGTATTGGTGGGTATGTGGACAACTTTGCTGTATCTCAAATGGATGAGCTTCCTGTTGAGTGTATTCACAGGACTCTTGCACCCTTGATTTGCCAACCCTTCCCAGAGTTGGGATGGAAGACTTTTAAATATGAGCTCACCTATAGAAGAGAATGTATGCAGCTCAGGGTTGAACTGTGGAGTCCTTGGGGTTCCCTGAGCTTGGTTGTGGTCACCTGGGGACTCCATGAAGACAACCATGTCATCTTCTTGGCAACAAAGGAAGCACTTTCCTTCTGGAATCCTTTCTTTTTTTAAAATCCCCCAGCCTAGATTACAGCAGTGGGCTTCCTTGTGGTCTCTCCTCCAAGTACTAATCCGGTTTCCTCCCGATCAGCTTTTTGAGATCATCCAAGATTAGCTAGCTGTTGCTCTCCAGCTGGATACCTTAAATAAATGATGATTACGAGACTGCTCGGCATCTCTTAAAATGCCTTCTGTCCAAAGGCAGAGTTTACGTCTTCCAGAGGGCAGCTCACTCAGTCCTGAAGCCATAAAAAGCAGGAGGCGGCGTGCGGGGAAACCGCAAGAGATGATGAGGGATTGAGGGCTGTCCCAAGGTGAAGGACTGGTAATTAAGGCTTTAGGCACTCACAAAGAGCCTGCAATTCCGTCTGCGCTGGCTGCTCCTCCAGTGCAATCCAGATCGGCTCCTTCCTTGGAAAAATAAGAAAACAGGATTGCATTACTGAATTTTAGAAGGTCCTTGGAAAAGTAAAAGGTAGGTATGCAGAACCATAAGAGAGCTGATGTAGAACCAAAGGCTGCAGTTGGTCCTGATTGCACCAGATATTTTTTGCCCCCCAGCTTGGCTTAATCACAAGCTCTTTGTTTCTCTTTTTATTTACAAGAATCCACACCATTTCATTGCTGTTTGTTTCCGGAGGACCTTGCTGGTTTTATTGCGGGGTGGGTGGCAGAACATATGACATATGCATTACTGTACTAGTTGCATAATACTGTATTATGTCTTCCGGGCCCTGAGGCCAACGGTGGAAAACTCATAGAATATAAACATCAAGAATCCGGAGAGTTATTTAATACAACAAATCCAGGAAGCCAGAAATCAAAGGTGCTGTGGGTTTTGGCAGATCACTGGAAAAGGAATTGGAAATTTCAGAGCATTCTTTTTATGGGTTGCTGTTGTAGAAGATTTTGTTGGACAGGCGTCCAACGCCTCTGGATCAGGGCGTTCAGAAAGCTCAGTTTCCTAGGGGGAAAATAAAATAAGTTTTTGCCCAAACTGATCAGTTCTAAATGAACATGGCCATGTCTGGTAGGTTTTCCCCAAGGACGTGTAAGAACCCAAAAGTGGAAGATATTTTAGCAAAAATATGTTGGTGGTTCCTTTAATTTTCTGCTTCTTTACTGTTTGATTCTCTGAGAGTGACAAATCAGGGGCTTGGGGTGATATTGTAGATCTGGGAAGGGCAGACTTGGGTGCCCAAAGACCACACTTGGTTGCAGGGGGGCACCACAATTAGTTGGAAGGTTGGGGGTTTCTTTTCTATTTTTTTTTTATGGTGATATGCCTGCTTGGAGTTTCATTTTTGCACGTCCCCCATCTAAAAAGCAGAGGAATACTGTACTTTGTTAGATTCCAAGGGACCCTCATGAGCGGGCACACGTTGCTCTCTCCTGTTGCAGATGTTCCTGAAAACATTTCTCTCTGCAGAATCAAGGTGGGGTAATTTTGAGTTTCTTTTTCACAATTTCCTCTTTCCCTGGTGCTTCTCCTCCCTTAACAGCTCATCCATTCCTTCTCCAAGATCATCTCTGCGTTCCTTTACGTAGGACGATGCCATATTCTGAGAGTAGCCATAGGCAAGCTGGTGTCTGGACACAGCCAGGATGTTAACCATGATGGCTACTAATATCATCATGGTTAGAAAAATGGGAAGCAACGTAAAATGAAGCTCATAGCAATTTCCCAAAAAGCAAAAAATGTTTCACAGAAGTAGGAGGTTCTGACACAGATGTCAGGGTGAACGAAAGACTGTATGCCCAGGGCTTTGTAATCTAAGATCAAAGCGTGAATCAGGACATGATCTGTGTCTGTAAGCAGCTCATTCATATGTCCTAAGTAACAGCTGGTTTTCAATCCACTGAGTAATTGGGGCCTATAAATAAATTTTTCCAAAGGTGAAGACCGAGGCAGCGCCTGGATGATTTGAATGAGTCATGAACTTGAATCCTGAATCGTGACTTTTCTTATTTGAAACTTGTGTGTAATTTTATATATCTGTACAAGAAGCCGTGATACATGAATTTTTTGTTGCTTTCCGATTTCTTTTCCTCTTTTTTCTGTTCCGTTTTATTAAGTAAAAGCAAAAAAAAAAGTTTGAAAAAAGGTCCGAGGGTGAGTTAAGCGGACATCAGAAAGGATTTCCAATACCTTCTCCTCCTTTGACATGGTTCCTCTCTTATCAGAGGCTGTAGGTTGACTAACCCTAGATCAGTGTTTCTCAACCTTAGCCACTTTAAGATGTGTGGACTTCAACTCCCAGAATCCCCCAGCCAGCCATGCTGGCTGGGGGATTCTGGGAGTTGAAGTCCACACATCTTAAAGTGGCTAAGGTTGAGAAACACTGCCCTAGATCCAGAAAATCAGAGGGCATCATTCTAACTTTTTTCCCCCTAGGTTTCTGACAACCCAAGGCCTGATTTATAACCTCCCTCCCACTTTTCTGCCTTGTCTGTCTTTCTCCAGTTATGAAAGGACCGAGGCCAGTGGTGCTGAGTGGCCCTTCAGGCGCCGGGAAAAGCACTTTACTCAAGAAGCTCCTCAAGGATTATGGCAATGTCTTCGGCTTCAGCGTCTCCCGTGAGTGATCCTTGTCTGCTGTGATCTGCAAGACACCCAGAACCATTCTGGTTAAAATCCAAGCAGCTACGCTCCCACATGCTCAGCGTGGTTCACGTTCACTTCAGTGACTTCTTTGGGGGCTTGGTGAATTGTACAGACCCAACTCCTTTGGTTAGCTTCAGGGTCCGGCATTGGGAGAACCCCATATTAGGTGAATTCAGCAGTGAGGTTAAACGTGTTGTGAATTCAGCACGTGCCAAAAGATGTCTTCCTTAGAGGGTTTTATTTTTCTCCCTTGCTCTTGACACAATAGCATCCTTTTCTTCCTACATTGCTAACCTCCTTTCTCTTGGAAAATAATTGAAAAAAAACTTCTGTGAATCTGATGAGAGAGATGAAGATGAGTCCCTGTGTGTGCAGGGCTGTTTTTCAAGGAACTGTGTTTCACAGTCATTTTTTCCCCCAAATACCCTCACTTTTCAACCCCTAGGATCCAGGCCATTTCATTTTCTCATCTTCCTTTTCAAGGGACCGTGTGTCATAGTCATTTTTTTTCTCTCTCCTTCCTCTCAAATGCCCTCAATTTTCAACTTACAATCCAGCCTGTTTTATTTTCCCGTTGGTTTTCCATCTTCCTGCACACAAACAGTCTTCCTCCCTGGTATTCTGTTTAAACAAGATGGGCAGACAGCCGGAACATAGCTGGTCTTCTGACCTGGGCATATTGGTTTTTAAATCAGGGCGTAACTTAAACAGAGAACAAGTGATTAGGCCAGTGCAGGGCTAGAGAGAAAGAAGAAACACATTTTTACAGTTGCTTCACAACATTTGTAAGTGTTATAGTGCATTTCTCTTCAATTTTTTTTTCTTGCTTTCAGATACAACAAGACAACCAAGGCCTGGAGAAGTAAATGGAAAAGGTACAGAACAAAATTTTATCATCACTTCCAGAAAAAAAAAAAAGAGCGAGTTTCAGTCACTTTCCTCAATCTGAAATCCAGCAGCAGACCCAGATAACATGGGCCAAGCAGTTGCTTCTTTCTTTGTTAGAAATAAATCCTGGCTTTTGTTCAGAAGTTCAAGGTGATATGCACGTCTCTGCTGCCTCCTACTTTTCTTCACAACAACCTTGTGAGGTAGGCTGTGTACGAGAGGGAGGCCTTCTGGCCGCGGTCTTCCTCCCAATTCTGAGGATTTTTTTGTTTTTTATAACTTTTATTAGAATTTTTCATATAAGCAAAAAATAAACATGAAATAATATGAAGTAAGAAAAAAAGGAAAAGATAAAAGAAGTGTGAAAAGTTATAAAGATAGAAAAAAAGAAAGGATATATAAAGAAATGACATCCGATCTCCTTTACAGCAATTACTAACAAACTTATTGTCTCTCAGCTCTCCTTAACGTTGCATGATTCCCATCTTCAACCCTTTTTAATCAGCAAATCCATAAATCAACAATTCAGTTTTTTCCATTTTCAGCAAAAAATCCATCAGAGGTTTCCAGTCTTTTGTAAAAGTAACCAATTTGGACGATTCTTTTGGATTAAGAGCATAATAGAACGGTATGTGGGAAAGGCCTTGAGAGACGGGGCCAAGAGACGTTGCCAAGGAAACCGTCAGATAAGAGACAGCCTAGCCCACAGCTGGACAGTGGGTGAGGCAAGAGGCTCAAAAGAGACCCTTCCTAATTTCTCAGGGTGTAAAGGAGACAGGGAGAGGATGGTATTTTTAGACTTGCAGGATTGATACAGTGGAACCTTGGGTCACGAATGCTTCTGTTCACGAACTATTCGGGTGACGACCAGCTCCGGTCGCAAAATTTTGCTTCGGTTTGCGAACTCCGCCTCGGGTTACAAACAGGATCCGCGGCCATTTTCCACCCCTGACATGTGGTCCGTGGCCATTTTCCGCCCCTGACACGTGGTTGTAGGGAGGGGGATTCTCCCTCCAAGCAATAGCCGCCTCCCTGTCCTCCACACCAGAACAGATTAATGTTAATTACATTGAACCTTATGGGAAAATTTGCTTCGGGTCGCGACCAACTTGGGTTGCGACCAGAGTCACGGAACGGATTAAGTTCGTGAACCGAGGTTCCACTGTATCAGCCTCATGGCGTAAACCAGATAGGAAACGCAACCAGATGAGCTAATTCTACTTTATCGTAAAGCTACGTTGACAGAATCTTGCAGATCTGAAAGTACAATTCTCTCCTTGTCTCCTTTACAGCCTGAGAAACTAGGGAGGGTCCCTTCTGAGCCTCCTGCCCCACCCACTATCCAGCTGAGGGCTGTGCTGCCTCTTATCTGACCACTCCTTAGGCCGCATCTCTTTGCCCAGTCTCCCAAGGTCTTTCCCACATACCATTACACATAAGCAGACCATGGCCATCTTCATTCTGCACTCTTCCCCTCCCTGTTTCCTTGAGCTTTTCTTGGAAGTGAGAGACCTCACAACGGGATGCCTATCCTGCATTTAAGCAGGGGCCTCTCTTGCCAAAGAACATAGTGGTATCTCTCTCCTAACAAACGTGCACGTACTAGCATACAGCTATGGAAAACCTGGTTTGTTTCTCTCCCTAGATTACCATTTTGTGACCAGAGAAGAGATGCAGAAGGAAGTCGATGCTGGGGGGTTTGTGGAGCACGCAGAGTTTTCTGGCAACATGTATGGAACAAGGTAGGCTCTTTAAATAAGTTCAGAAGATGCATTGCTTTTTTAACTCCTAGGTCTGTCTTTGTAAACATAAGTACTAGGTACTTGAAGCTGAAGCAGGTTAAAAGCCTAGATCTGGGAACACTGAGCAAGAACTCTTTGATGTACAGAAAAAGAAAGTTGCTTCTACACACCTTAGGACAGTGTTGTCCAAACTTGGCCACTTTAAGATGAGTGGACTTCAACTCCCAGAATTCCCCAGCCAGCATGGCTGGCTGGGGAATTCTGGGAGTTGAAGTCCACTCATCTTAAAGTGGTCAAGTTTGGACAACACTGCCTTAGGAATACTGTAGTGCTGGATTTGGACAAGCGTTCCCCACTTCTCCCAATATAAGTTACTGTTATGGTTTTTCAAGGGATAAGTCTGGCCCAAAAGATGAAGTGAGCCTCCTTCTTGTTGGTCCAAGTGATTATTCATAATCTGTTCATGCTGTTGGCTGTGGAGTATGTTCAGTTCTGAATATTTCTTCATCAGATCAGAAGTGCCAAACATTTCAGGTTTAGCAGACAAAATCAGCCGTAAGCAAGAATCAGGGTCTGGCCCTTCCAAACTCTGTGATGGTGTCCTCAAGAGCTTGTCATCTGATGATGAAAGGGTTCAAAAGACATGCTTAGGGCCATCCTCTGAAATGCAATGGAGTGGAGTGCACAAGAGAGGTTGTACATTGAAATCTCAATCTATCAGATCGGTTGGGTCACCAGTCTGTTGTTTCCAAAGATCTGTTAAATATGAAAGTGTGTTATTTGTGTCAATTTACATCATTGGCATAATGACTCAAATGATATCCTTTGCATAGGCCAATGCCATAAATCACTTCTTGGGCTTTTGGCTAAGATCAAGTATCAGATCATGTAAATCCAACTGCCTCATTCTGATTTCTTTGGATGTAACGGACTCCTCCGTTATTTCAGGAGGATGTCCAGATGGATGCTTGTTCCCTTGAATCTGAAATTGCTTAAATGTTGTCTCTTAAATTAAGGTTTTACTGTATTCATATTCCCTTTCTGGGAATAGCAATAGCCTTTACGAAGCCCGTGAAGAATTACAATCATTCTGTTTGGCCCCCAAGAGAATTACTATTCAATCTGAGAGACATCATGTTACGAAAGCTGTCTTGAAATAATCAATAAGGGCATTTTTGCAATTAGGTAAACTTTCCCTGTTCTCCCCACTGCAGCATTGTCATAAACGTTATTTATCACCTATACCTGCTAGATACCTAAATAGAAATTCAAAATGTTTGCACTCATTTTTTCAGAGCCATTTTAAAAGCCTAATTTTTTTTTTAAAGAACTGTAACCACCCATCTTTCCTCCTCCTGCTCAGCAAAGCCGCCATCCAGGCTGTCCAAGCACAGAACCAGATCTGCATCCTCGACATTGACATGCAGGGGGTGAAGAACATCAAGAAGACTGACCTGAATCCTATCTACATCTCGGTTCAAGTCCCATCCATAGAAATCTTGGTGAGAGGTGCATGGGATTGGGTTACAATTTTCTGCAGTGGTGGTTTTAAGTTACTGGGGTGTTGGTTTTTGCAAAGGTTTACAGCAGAATTAGTGACTGTAGCGACTCTGCAATTCAAAATCCACAGTTGGAGATCAGAATAAGAGTAGTCCTACTGGATGAGGCCTCAACCCTTCATAATCCAGCATTTTGTCTCCTATGGTGGCCACCCAGATCCTTTTGAGATGCTTGCAAGCAGAAGATGGAGACTGTCCTTTCCTATGTTGTTCTTCTCCAACTCAGAGGTAGTATGGAGTCTTCAAGACTCCTCAATAGCCCTGTACCCCATGTATATATCCACTCCCCCTTTAAACCAAGCCAATCTGGTGGCCATCACCACGTCTCATGGGAAGGAATTCCACTGAATGTGCGCCGTACAGAGAAGTATTTTCTTTCCTCTGTTCTACATCTGGTTAGGGTTGAAATTCAACAGCATCTGGAGGAGCTCATTGGGTGCCAAAAGACAAGTATAGATAAAGCATTTCCTGAATTTTTGATCAATTTCCTGTCAAACCAATGGATGGTGAAGGCAAGACTTCAATGTTCCGGTCATAAAGTCTGCATCTATTTTAGAAGTCAGGGAGGTAGCTGGGAATCAACAGAATCAAGCTGTGTGAAGTGCCACGGACATTTCAGGTTACACCGATAGCTGCAGAGACCCTAAAAGATCCACAAGAATTCACTGGGGATGAAAAAGATGAGCTTCTGTTATAAATGTTTTGGAAGCTCTGATCACCTGTGGTTGCAACAACCAACTGGAGCCTTTTAAGCTAAAATGCTTCATTATGATCCACCTGTCTCTTTTTCTGTTCCTCCCATCCTGAAGATGCAGGGAATATGACAAAGAGAAACTGTTCCTCCTAGTGTCTAGGTCAGTGTTTCTCAACCTTGACAACTTTAAGATGTGTGGATTCAACTCCCAGAATTCCCCAGCCACCTCACTGGCTGGGGAATTCTGGGAGTTGAAGTCCACGCATCTTAAAGTTGCTAAGGTCAAGAAACATTGGTCTAGATAAAATAGCTTCTGCATCATTGCTAACCAGAAAAACAATCAATGCAGTCAACCAGCTTTCTCCAATCTGCCTCCTCCACCTGTAAGTGGACCTGCTGCTCCCAGAATTCCCAGGCTGGCTGGGAATTCTAGGGATTGCCATTCCAGCACTTTGAAAGAAAGCTGCAGTAGAAAAGCCAGTTGTGGGGCTGGTTAGGTGTGATGACCATGGCCTGTTTTTAAGAGAGAGAAATTTTTAAAAAATTCACTGCAGTTCCAGTTTTGTTTTTCTTCTCTCCTCCATCCCAAGTATGAATTATCCCTGGAGAACAACTGGCGAAGTTTGCAGCTTCGTTTTAGGTTGCATTCAAGTAACCAGCATCCTTTTGTGCTGCACTGGATACAGGTCGTCCTCGTTTAGCAATGAGACAATTGGGACTGGCAACTCGGTCATTAAGCGAAGCAGTCACTAAGGGAAACTGCTTTCAGCTTCCTTTCACTTTCCTTTGCTTTACAGACCTGTGAAGGTTGTAAATGCGAGGACTGGTTGCAAAGTTACTTTTTCATCACCGTTGTAACTGCGAACAGTCACTAAATGTGATGGAATGGAATTATGAAGGCCAGACTCAGGGAGGAAAACATGTTCTTTCACCTCCTGAGGAGCGAGGGAGAGATAAGAGGATGAGGCTGGCAGCTCCCTGAAGAATTCATAGTGTTGTGACTGGCGTTACTTGGGAGCTGGGGTTTCAATCTGGGAAGATTCTTGCTAGAGGTTGTAGCTAATAAACATTGCTGGACTGAATTTACATGGTCTCTTGGAGTTCCTTGGGCTAGGCCTGACATCAGTCTTCCCAGACTGAAACCCCAGCTCCCAAGTAATGCCAGTCATAACACTATGAATTCCTCAGGGAGGTGCCAGCCTCATCCTCTTATCTCTCCCTCGCTCCTCAGGAGATGAAAGAACATGTTTTCCTCCCTGACTCTGGCCTTCATAATTCCATTCCATCACACTAAATGAGGCAGTCGCTAAATGAGAACTACTTGTAGTGTCCTATCTCATATTTAATAAGCAATGTTGCAATCCAGTTCTTCTTCATCCCAAGCACCTTTCTCCTGCCTAGCACCTCTGCCAGGATGGCCAACCTGGCCTACAACTCCCCTCCCACCCCAACACCACGGCCAGGGGCAAAGGCTTAAAATGGCCAGAGGGCACCAAGTTGCTGACCCCTGGCCTGGAGCGCTTCACTGCTACATCCAGGTATAACAGGGAGGCCCTCCCCAGAGGTGTGAAATGCCCATCTTTCCTTTTTGTTTTGCCAAAGGAGAAGCGGTTACGGGAGAGGGAGACCGAGACGGAGGAAAGCTTACAGAAGCGGCTGCAAGCGGCGTGCGTTGACATTGAACTCAGTGAGTTAACCTCCGGACTGCTGGGTGCTTCTCTTCTGTTCCCCAGGTGGAAGAAAAGGTGTTTTGGCCCAAGCTTCAGCAGGGCTGATCTGCTGCAATGAAAGGACAGCAGAGGGAGGGAGGGAGGAGAGGGCCGATTCAGGATGAGGGGTTGCCCAGTTCAGCCCCTGCCCCCTCCCTTAATTATCTTTTCACCCAGTTCTTTTCCCAGTTCCCTTTGTCCTCTGCTCAAAGCACCAGTACATTTTTACCTGCAAACAAACTTACTTACTTGGAAGGACAGAGAATATATTCCAGGGAGTTAATATCTTCCAGTCCTGTCACAAACAGTTTGCAGTTGCCTTATGAAGTCACAGCAATTCCTCCCTCTCGAGAAAAACAACCTTGGCAGAGTCGTTCCTGGCCAGATGGAAGTAGTGTTGGATTAGGACTAAGGAGCCCCAGGTTCAAAGTTGTCCAATCTTGGAAGCTCAGTGCTGGCTTTGCGCTAGTCTTTTTCCAGTTCAGCCAACTCTCAGGGCTGTGGTCGTAGGGGAAAAAATTTGATTCTGGAGGAAAGACAGGATATAAATCATAACAATTAAAGAAATCCTTTGTACCATCCAATGTATACCATTGGAGATGGTTGTGAAGATCTGTAATGTCTCAGCCGCTTTTATTGTTGCAAGAAGGAAAGGTGTGAATCTGGGTTGAATGTGTGTCTAAACCTTCTGATCCCTGGTTTGTCCCCAGGTAAGGAGGTGGGCCTTTTTGACTTGATCATCATCAACGATGACTTGGAGGAAGCTTATACGAAATTGAAGGACATTCTTGCAGAGGTGAGTGGCGTTCCTCGGAAGCACCATCCTCAAGTTAAATTTGCAGAGCCACTCCTTGGGTCATGGGTCCACGTGTGAAACCCCCTCCCTTTTTCTGAAGCTTCAGGGAAAATGGGTGCTGAGATTACAACAGCGCCTGTTTGGGAAGGAAAGACCTGTCTGGCACCGGGCTGGGTTTTAGTGTCATACTTTCTACTGCATCGTATTTAGAATCTGGACCCTTCTGTGATTTGGAAAGGCTAAACCCCTCCTTTCTCTTTCTCGTAGGAGATCCAGAAAGTGCAGGGGTCCAAGAAAACATGAATTTCCTGGGCGTGGAGGCTCAAGCTTTGCAGGCATTCCTCAGTGTGTTTTACCACTTATTGTTCTGTGTTTGAGAGAAACGCAATCAACCCCCCCCCCCACACACACATGTATAAATACACACACATTCCTTTTTAGCTTGATTCTCCAGTGAAATCCTTCTAGGATGCTTTCTATTAAAGGAAAAAAGATCAGACCCAGTTATTGTGCCTAATCCTTTGTGCATTTACACATCTGGTGGAGAGGAAATAACATCCCCAGTTGAAAGGGTTAAGGAGGCTGTCTTTCCCTTCGCTTTCTGTAAAGTTTTCCACCTTGCTGAAACAGAAATGTTTTGGTTCCCGTGGGCCATACCGTACGATGGTGTCTTTTGGAAGCGGGCCAGCCTCAAAATAAGCCTGTTTTGGGGTCAGGAGACTGCTGTAACCCTCACAACAGCCCGTGAGAGATCATCTGGTCCACCCCTGGCCATCGCTCCTTTCTCCCAGCTTGCTCCTCCTCAACTGCTGCTCCTCATCCCTTAGCTTCATCCTGGATTGCAGGTCCAGAATAATGGCAGCCTTGTCTCTTCCACGGACAAGGAAAAGGACTGAACCCGAGTCTTTGCTACTGATCTCGAGCTGGAAGAAAGAAGAAATGGCTTGTTTCATTGTTCACTGATAGGCTGGGGGCTGAAATTAGGCCCCCCTGTTCTGAGATGGAGCCCCAAATGAGCAGATAGGAATTCCACCAAGTACATCAAGTCTGTGAGTAGAATAACTGCCTCTGGAATACGGCTTCCGATTTGGGCCCTGACTTTAGGAAAGTCACAGACCAACAGGAGCACGTCCAGAGGAGAACAGCCAACCAAGTTACGTGCGATGCTAGTTCTGCTGTGGACTGGGGAGGAGACTCTGTAAAAGGGCAACCTGGATTACATTTTTCCTCCCAGCTCTCGTTTTCAAATGAAATTCTGAAACTTTCCTAGAACGTGGTTTTGTTCCTCTCACTTTACCCATGGCTAACTTAGCGGTGGTTTACTAATCTCAATTTTCATAGAATCCTAGGATCGGGTGGGACCCTTAAGGCCATCAAGTCCACCCCCTGCTCGCTGGAGGAACCCAAATGAAAGCAGAATTTATTTATTTATTTATTGAGCGTATACGCCGTCTTTCGGCTTGTCTCAACCGTCAAGGCTGCTTACATGAATTTTAAAAAAAATACAAAACAGGTCAAGTCGATGCAATTAAAATCATAGTTCAGGCACCTCTGAGAGACGCTGTCCATCCCCTGCTTGAACAAGGAAAACCCATCACTTCTCTGGCTCCCTAGTTTCTTGGCTGAACTACTCTTACTGCGAGTTAGTTTTTTCGAACATTCATTTGGAATTTGCCTTCCTGTAAATTAAATCCATTCTCCTGCACTCTGCAGTGTGGAATGAAAGAGAAGAGGTCCAGATTTTTTTCCTATGGGATTTGCTTTCAGATACGGGGGTGAGTCCTGTCTCCCGTCAGTCTTTCCTTAAAGATAAGCATACCCAGATCTTTCAGTTTCTCTCGACAGGACTTTGCTTCTGATCTGCTCCTCTCTTCTCCAAACCTGCTCCAATTTCACGTTCTTCACGTTGCCCAGAAATATTTGAGGTGAGGTCTGAGCAGAACATAGAAGTGCAATGATGAACTTCCCCTGATCTTGTAGAAGGAGACCCATGTCGGTCTGCAGCAGCCAAAAATCAGGCGTCTGGTAGCACTTTTCAGACCACTGCATTTTAGTAAAAGGCATAAGCGTTTGCAAGCGTTTTTGGGCTAACACATTTTATTCAAAAGCATACATTTTGGTGAGCCACAGCCCATTTCATCAGAGCATCTGTTTTGCCCCTCAGTGCATCCGAAGAAATGGGCTGCGGCTCACCAAAACTTCTGCCTTTAAATAAAATTAGTTAGAAAAGATGCCACCAGGCTCCCCGATTTTTTGCTTCCCCTGATCCGTAAACCATATTTTCATTCATGCCTCCACCCCACAAAGTTGTATTTGCCTCTTTGCACCCTTGCCCCACCACTGCTGGGTCTGAAATCAACTGTTACTCCAAGAGTGGTGGTTTGCTGGACTCCCCAACGTGCCAAACGTCAAACGAACTATTCAGTCTGGCTTTACGCATCCTGGGAGTCTAAAACACGGTTCGCTCATTTGTGGTTCAGCACGTTGTCTGAACCAGGGCACTACCGCCTGCAATTTTCCAGACACCGCTTTACAATCCTAGAGCTCCCCAAGCTTGCAACGTTTGTATTTTCAGGCAGTCCGTTCTCATCAAAGTGAATTCTGCACCGGTGCATGCAATCACACGCATGCTCCCGTAAGGAATATTTCCATTGCCGTTAAGAGATGCCTCCTTCTGCCTGACAACAGGCAAATGTTCTGTGTTTGGGCTTCTCTCCGGAGATGCAAAGTTGAACCCCCCCCCCCCGATAACACGTGCTCTCCGTCGACTTTGAAATGCTGCATTGGAATTTAGATCTGGAGCAGTTTGTCTTCTGTGACCCTTCAGATTAGGCTAGAGAGGACTAATAAAAATAATATTGTGATTTATCCAAGGAATGTCCTTATTCTAGATCAGTGTTTCTCAACCTTAACAACATTAAGACATGTGGACTTCAATTGGCTGGGGAATTCTGGGAGCTGAAGTCCCCACATCTTCAAGTTCCCAAGCTTGAGAAACACTGGTTTAGACTTGCTTCCTCGTGGAATATTTTCTATCCCCCCGCAAACTAGCTTCTCCCCCCAAACCTCCTTTCCTGCTTACTTTCTGAATCCAGAAAAGAGCTACCCGGGGCGCTCCCTGCTCAAACGAATCCAATACAACCTTGGGGCCGTGATTAAAAGTCCTTTCTGTTTTACGTGCCCCACCAAGCCTCCGGACTGGAAATCCCCATTTCTGATTTATCTTTGGTGGTAGAATATAACACAGTCCAATGTTCACACAAGCAAGACTGGCTTCATCCTACAGAAAGCGCCAGGCCTGGCTCACAACTGTTTCTTGCTTCCCGTCCCATGCAAGTTTATTGAATTTAGCATCTTCCATTGAGGTCAGGCCCCTTCTCAGTCAACATGCTGAGTTGCCTGTAGCCTGCTGCTACAGCTATCTCCCAAAATGACCGGATCGCTAGTTCGGAATAGGCCTACCTCACAAGGCTGTTGTAAAGCAGCGGCCCTGGCATTCAGCTACGAGCACCTTGGGAGAAAGGAGGAGGGCGAGTGTGATCTACAAAAGCTGAGCAAAACCTGCGATATCTTGTGCTTTTACTTTGCTGTGAACTAGGAACCTCTCCTTTTTCACTTGATCGCCTCTCACCCTTGTCTTCTCCTGCTGCAAGGAATAGATTTCACCAGATCTCTGTTCTCTTGGCCCTGGGGGGTTGGAATTAGGGAGCGATTGCTTGTACCCTTGGGCCCCTATCTGCAAATGCTCGTGTTCCATAATTGCAGTCACACGCAAATCAAAATATTACACAAATGCCCTGGAGAGCTGAGCCTTTGGAGACCAGAGAAATTTATTTTTTTCGGGTGGTCTGCAACCTGAATTGTCCTCCAGATGTGTGGACTTCATCTCCCAGAATTCCCCAGTCAGGTTGGTCATTCTGGGAATTGTTCCAGTGGGAAAGACTATCCTATTAGTTGAGGGAATATAACAGAACTTTCCTGTTTAGGGGCAGTCTACCAGGGAAAAGATCTCCTTGATGCTTTTGAGTGTGTGCAAAGAGTTCCACTGTAAGTTGCAGTCTTTTGGGGCTGATGAAAGAGTTTCATCCCTTGCAACTGGCCTGATTGTATCTTGATTTTGATTTGTGGAAAAAAATCTAACGGCTTAGCTAAGACAAAGCAAAACGTCTCCAGTTGCACTGGTGTCATACTGCCAACTCCTAATTCCTAGGTTTTTTTCCTCCAAAAGGCAACTGCCCACCCATTTATAAACTGCCCACCCATTTGACCTTTCCTAAATATACGTGCACGTGTTTATCTCCCTGTTCTTGTCTGCCCGGAATTCTGCTGCAATTTTTTAAAAACGTTGTTCCCTAACCTAACTGCAATCTTCTGAACCTCACCATCCACCCCTAGCGGGGAATTCTTCCCCCGAAGGGTTCGTTTTGCAGAAATGCATCTTCCAAGATCGTCGCGCATTTTCTTGTTTTCAGAGAGGAAAGGGGGGAAGAGGGGCCGGCCGGTGGAAATGTCGAGAAGCGGCTCTAAGCAGCGGAGGCTTTATAAGGGCAAAACTTTGCAGACTTGGAGGGCGAGGGAGGGGGAAGGGGAGGCCGGCCAGAAAGAAGCGAAAAAGCTTCAGGGCTGAAACTGCACCCGACCCCCGACCCCGGTGCTGGGACTCGCGCTTTGCGAAACGGCCCGGGTTTGGGCACCGCGTGCCGCGCTCGCAGGCACCAGCTCGGCTTCCAGCAGCAGGCAGAAGAGGCTGCTGTTTCACCCCGGGACGGCCCCTTTCCGCCGAAGCCTTCTGTCCCGAGGGTGGATCCAAGGCTCCCCTCCCCCGTGGGCTTGCCCCCCGTGGCTCGGCTCCGCGAGGAGCGGGCGCGTCCAGAGCGCACGTTTCGATGGCCAGGCTGTGCGCGCAGCCGCGCGCCCGGAGCTGCAGCGCTTGGGTGGGCTTCGCCGCGGAGCCTCCGCGGGTTGGAGCGGCCGGAGCAGCGGCTGCCTTGGGCGTCTGCTGCCTCGCCGACCCTGGGGCAGAGGAAGGTCTGGCCGGCTTCAGACGTGCCCCCATCGCGCGGGCGCACGGCTCCCCTAAGGCCGGCCCGGCGCTGCCTCGGGGGTGCTGCGGGTCTGCGAGGCGACGCGGCCGCTTGGCGCTGCCTAAGCCGCCGGAACGCGGCCCGGCGGAGAGGTCCGGCTTCTGCGCCAGCCGGAACCCAGCCCGCCTCTCGTCTGCAGCGAAGCAGCGAGAGCCGAGAGGTGAGCGGCCGCGGGCGGCTGGGCGGGCGCGCGGGAGAGAACGGGGCGCCTCCGGGCTTCCCGGGGCCACCGCGCGCGCCTTTCGGCCGGAGCGCGCGGGGAGGACTCGGAGGCGCCTAAGGATTCGGGCGGGCGAGCAAGCAAGCGGGTCCCAGGCCCGCTCCCCCCCACCGCCCCGGCTGCGTCCCCACGACCCGCTGGCCCGAGGGGAGCCCCGCTTTAGCTGGCCCGGCTCTCCAGCGCGCGTTCCGGCGGCGCGCGGCGCGGCGCGGCGCGGCACACCGGGCGGTGGTTCCGACGCCGGTTTGGCACCTCGGGCCGAGCTGGCACCGGGTTGGCGAGTGGGCAGACGGGGAGCCCCCTGGGCCCTCGGGGACGGCGGCTTCCGAAGGCGGTGGGGCGCCCCTCCGGGCCGGAGCTGTCTGCTCCGGGGCGCGCTTTGAAGCTTGGAGACCCCGCCGCCGCCGCCGCCGCCGCCGCTTTCTTTCACTTTCTCCTGCAAGAAGAAAGCGAGGTGGGCGGAACGCCCGTTCCAGATGTTCCTAAGGGGGGTCGGAGGGAGCGGGCAGGAGCATCTTCTTTGCATTTTCCAGCAGACCCGGAATGGCACGCCCTCGCCACGCCCCGCAGAAAACGGGGGCAGAATCTGGTCGGGGCACGACTGAGGTTCGTCTCCCTGCCCGGGTCTAACTCGGTGAAATTCGGACGGATTTAATGTCCTATGAACATCCCAGGAAATCCGAGGTTGGGGTTTAAAGCTGGCGTCCTTTCCCTCATCCCCTTTCACACGACTTTTGCAACCACGGTTGGGGGAATCAGTTTATTTGCACGCAGTGGCTGCTGTCACCTGACTTGGGGGAAATCAGTTGGGGAAAAAGTTTATCTGCAGACAGGGCTCTCCATCGGTTGGAGTTTCCTTAACACCCAGTAGACCTTGGCAGCGTCCAGATGTGCAGCGTTCAGATCCCAGAATTCTCAGCAGTGATGGCCAGGCTGGGTGAGGAATTGTGGGAGTTGAAGTCTGGAGGTCACCGGTTTGAGAAACGTGCAGCGTGGTTGGGTGTGTGTGAAGTGTAAAAGCCAGATGGAGGCCTTTCTAGCTAGCAGTGGTGTGGGAATTAGTCCACACGGATCCCGTGTGACGTAGTGTATCATGCAAACCCAGCCGACTGTGGTTTCTTCAGCCAATTACAGTTAAGCAAATTGGCTGAACGTGGTGTGTGAACACTGTCAGGCTGTGTAAATGTGTTTTTCTTTTTTATAAATTTTAATTATGTATTTATTTGTTTTAATTTGTTGTAAACCACCCAGAGTGCCCCATTGGGGGGAGATGGGCGGGGATAAGCCTGCTAAATACATAAAATAAATAAATAACTTGGATGGAAGGATATGAGTGGGTTGATGATGTAGATATTATATCTCCTGTGGCATAAAAAATCTAGGAAATGGCAGTTGGATTGGCGTAGAAACGAAATCCTAGAGCTGGAACAAGGACTCTTGAGGTCATCTAGTCTAACCCCCTTTCATAGTGTGAATCCAAATTAAAGAATCCTCACTCCTAGTTCAGCACTTCCCCCCCCCCAGACCATCCTGTTTTCTTAATATATAAGGTTTAATATATCAGCAGCTGTTCCTGTGTTTTTCCTAGGGGGTGCCTGCCCCTAGGAAGCGCACTTCATTGGAAAAGAAATCTGCTTCTGGCTGTTTTCCTTCTCTTTTGGGGAAATGATTTCTCCCTTCTGAAGGAATATTTACTTTTGCACAGTCGTCTGTCTTGCATTTGTGAATCCTTAGCCGCAACATTTTGTTATCCGCTGCACGGAGGGGTGTGTGTCAAAAAAGTCAAGATGGTGGCTGTGTGATTGCAAGCTCTCTGTTTATACCCTTGTGTATGTTGTAGCAGAATAAGTGTGCAAGCAGAGACACTCCCTTTATGAGGCCTGGACATATCCTCAAGTGGGAAAAATCTATTTATTTGCCCACTTTGTTCTGTTTCTCTTCCCAGTTGGAGTTGGGAGTTGGGAGGGCATGATATAATGGAAATTCTTCTGTACCTTGTAAGAAAAAAAATTAAGATTGAGAAAGCAAGCAGGTCAAGGAGCAGGAAGTGTTAGTTTTCTAGCTTCAGGCAGTTATTTTTAATTTAATGTATTTCCATTTTAATGGTAATAATGTTGTAGTAGGAAGAATTCCTGTGAATGTCCCATGATAGCTTAGGGGAAGGCAAACACTTTACCGCTTGGTAAAGCTGGTTGTAGGAGAGCTGCTACGGAAAGAGATCCCTTGCTGATGATTTCTTGCAAACTTGGAACAAAGCGGGAGCGAATTCACCAGCTCACCGTCCCATCATCACTTTGCATCCTCATTGCTAGCAAAGTTGCTTAGAATTTGCACATATTTCTGTGCAAATATTGAAAGGTGAATCAAGGTGGCAGGTTTTAAAGGACAGAAGAGCCTCAATTTTCAGAGGACAGAAGAGCCTTATTTTCAAGGATCAGCTTGAAAATCTCTGTGTCTGTGTTTTTCAAAATGATTTTCAGCAGATTGTAAATTCAGGGAAGCAGGTCCATCAGTGGATCTGCTTCTGGGGAAGATGCCCAAAATTGAGCTATACGTTCAACCCCCCCCCATTCATTTATTTCCCATATAATGTGGTCCTGCCCACGTTGACTCAAAAATAAAGCCTCCGTATTCCATATTCATATTCCCTGAAGATTCATATTCCCTGAAGATTAAATTTGCTTTCGGTCAGTGGGTATCAGCAGAAGTCTAAACACTCGAATTAAAAGGGCTGGGCTGTGTTGTGTTGTTTAAAGCCCCCTCCCCATGTTTGCACAAATATGAGTGGAAATTAAGGGGGCATTAAGGCGCCGTATATGTGGGGTCTAACACAGTGGCTCAGTTTTCTGAAATGTGTTCGCTTTTTCTGGAATAAAGGAACCAGGGAGAACTGAAATGAAGGATAGGTGGGTGGATGTGGGGGAAGACAGATCTAAGAAAGAACGTGGAAGAAGGAAGAGAAAAACCTTCATGGGGCTGTGTTCTTGGTGGTTTGGTGGATACATCCCTGCTGTTTTTCTGGCCATGTCCAAAAGGGATTGGCCTCTTCTGCAATGTTTTTCTTTGGACTTCCCAATCTAACCTGGAACCCTGGGATTACCTTGTGGTGTCCCATCCAAGAATGATCCTACTTACTTTCCAAACCCAGACAAAATCAGCTGTTGAGGCACAGAGGGAGACAGAGGGGGGAAACTGTGGGAATGAAGGCACAGGATAAACTCATGTCTATGAGCTGACCAAGACTTGCTTGGCACCAAGATGGCCAAGGTAGGTTTTACAGGCATCGTGCCCCTGTAAATGTGAAAATTATATCTTGCCTCCAGCAGGGGGCAGCATCTGACCAATCTTGGTTGAACTCAGACTGCTAAGGGGAGAGGAGACCACTAGGAATTCTTAGGGATTTATATTTTTTATTGTTGTGCTTTAACCTACAGAAAATAGAACAATAAAGGACACAAAACACCAATACAGTCTTTACAGAGAAAACCACAGAAAATGAAACATAGATTACATACAGAGAAAACCACCCAGCCCAGTTTTTAAGTACATTATACCTACAGTGACCAGAAAGTAGTCCTCGACCTACGATGATTCATTCAGCAACTGTTCCAAGTTATGATGGTGCAGAACAAATGGTGGTTACCACCAGTCCTCCGAGTTCTGGCTGTCCCAGCACCCCCGTGGTCATGTGATTGCGATCTGGGCGCTTTGGCAACCGGCTCACACTTACGACCGGTTGCAGCACCCCGTGGTCACATGATTGCCTTTTGCGACATTCCCTGCCGGCTTCCCCAGAAAGTCAGTAAGTGGGCATAAGTGGGGTGCAACCTGATGAGCTGAGGAGGGTAATACATGGATATCTCTACCTGTGAGTCTTTTTTATTGTGAATTCTCTCTCGTTCTCCAGCCTTGCGTAAAAATGTGCAAAATCCGTCAGAAGCAGAAAAGGTGGAAGAACAGGCTCCCAAGGGAGGGGCCATCAGCTGGAGCAGGGCCTGCCTCTGTGCACCCCAGGGAGGGCCACATCTGGCTTCCCTTGGTTGCTTTTTTGCATGATGGCGATCTGTCTTTTCATTTGGAACCAGGGACTTTGCGAGGAAGAGAATCCCCCCTCCCCCAAAAACATCCCCCAAATCCAGACTCTGATGCTGCTGGCTATTCTTAAAGAGAGTGGGGGGGGGGGCAAATCTTAGAATTGGAACAGTGCCTCCTATTCAGGCCCTTCAACGTGGGTTCCTAGTTGGGAAGGGTCCCTCGGTGACCAAGATTGACTTCTAGGTTAAAGCCCCTCCAGATGGTTCTTGGTTGGTTTCTGCAAAATTCTGTGCCCCGTACAGGAGTTCCCCCCTGCCCGTTGGGGGAGGATGCCCCCCATGCAGTAGCTTCCCTTCCCCCAGTAGGAAGAAACGGGGAGCAATGATGAATAACCCAGCATTTTAAAAACCTGAAGTCTCCTTTGAGTCAACTTGACTCTTGGGGACGCCACGGACATCTTATTTTTTTATTCACCTGCATCAGGCAACCAAACCTGTGACTCTGGGTTTGCATAATATATACCAACAAGTATTAATATTATGATTATTAAAAACGTTAAGATTAGAAAAGGCACAGAACTAAAAAAATAAAAAATACCAGGCGAAGAGCAGAGGTTAATGACCCGGGAGCCATCTCAGTGTTTCGGCAGTCCCCTGCGGTCCCCAGGCCTGATGGCACAATCAGGTTTTAACCAGGAAAGTTAAAAAGGATAAGGCCAGCCTCACTTAGGGGGCAGAATGTTCCATCAAGTGGGGGCCACAGCAGAAAAGACCCACCACCTAGGACCCACCAAGTGAAGCTCCCTAGCCAATGGGACTCATGGCATGTCCTCTCTGGTGGGATGGGCAGATGTGTTTGGGGAGAGGCGGTCTCTCCAACAAGGTGCACGTATTTTTTCTGGCAACCATAGATGGCTTTGCCACTGACTTCTTCTAGACTGGGTTTTCATTTTCCCATCTACGCGAAGACCCTGGCCTTTCCTGGTGGTCTCCCATCCACATCTTAACCACACCCCACCCAGCTTAGCTTCCCAGTCCACATGAGGTCACCAGGGGTTTAGGCTCTAAAAATCCTCTGTAACATCTAAGCCAGGCAAGCCGCTGGGGACAGAAGGTTTGCTCGGGTGGAAACAGATTATGGCTTGTTGCAGATTGAAACCTGCCTTCTCCAGCTTGGAAGTGGAAGAGTAATCTGGGGGGAGGGGTTAAAGGAAGGGAAGGGGGTCTGAGTCTCTACCCTTTGGACTCTCCCACCCGAGCCCCCCTGCATTTTCATTTCAGCTCTGATCTCCTCTTGCTAATCTGTTAGTGGCCCTGCTCTGTGCAGAAGTTTCATTTAAAAAAAATAGACAGGCAGTTTAGCTTAACTCCTTTATTTTCAACGAAGAAAACAAAATCCAGTCAAACTCACTTTTGAAGGCAAAATTGGTAGCACGTGAACCTGGCCCTACCTTCCTTTTTTCTTTCCTGGATTAACAAGACCTAAAACTTTTCTGTCTCGGATAATGATTCCATTGCTAGATTTAGAAGTTGCGTTCTCCAAATCTTGATGCAACGGCGCAATCTTAGTGTCTTCCTGTCCTGTTGCTAATGCAGTGCTATTGAGTAGACGGAGTTCTTTTTAAAACCCTTCTAATTTTTTTTTTTAAACCAGCGATGGGAAAAAAGTAAATAGGTGAGATCTTTTTGCACCGTGAGAAGAGATGCATGGTTAACACAGCACTTCAACATTTGGAATCCAGGGATGGGAAAATTATTTGGAGCATCAAACTGGCGTTTCTTGGCTCCGTTTTTCTGGTGCATGTCTGGACTTCCATAAATAATGTGGCCGCACACGAGCACTTTGGATGGAGAGTTAATTTTGCTGTAAATAGTGCAGCAGAATCCCTGGGAGACAAACAGGGTCATTTCTCCCTGTGATTGATTTGGGGCTGTGTTGCCTTTAGGTTACACTTTAGGGTAAACTGTGGCTAATTTAAAAAAAGGGGGGGAATTTAAGATGTTCTTCCATTGCCCCATGACCTGATCCCTTTGCAGACCAAAGCAGACTTTTGGATTTCTACTTAACTGCAGTCAAGCTATCTTCTCTGTGCCTCTGCAAATGTGTTGGATTACCCCAGTGTTTCTCAAAGTTGGCAACTTTAAGATGTATGGACTTCAACTCCCAGAATTCCCTGGCCTGCAGGGCCTTTGCTGAGAATTCTGGGAAGTGACCTTTACCCATCTGGAAATTGCCAGGGGTGGGAAATACTGCCATAGACGGTCTTCCTAGCCTGAAGATGTGGGTCGCCATTAGATGGCAGCAAAGCCACAGAGAAACTCAATCTTGACTTCTGCTGGAGATGGCCTCTGAGAGGTGATGTTCAGCATCATCAGGAGGATCATGGCTAACCCTTCGGGGGTTTGATTCTGGAGAACTACTGATCAGGGTTGAGAAGATCCTGATCACAATTACATAAAGGATAGTCTATCTGGGGTCCTCCAGATGAACCGGACTACGGTTCCCTTTATCATTGGAGATGCTTGCTGGAGCTGAAATCCAGATCACGTAAAAGTGCATCAGGGGAGGGGAGCAGTTGTTGATTTGGAAGAAGAAAGCAACTTAGGTTCTAAACCACCATGTAACCATGTTAGTACAAAGCTCAAAAAAGCTGCTTTGAAGAGCCACAGTAGGGTGGTGGTGAAGACACTGATTGAACACAGGAGACTCAAATTGAAGTCCTCACTCAACCACAGAAGCTCCAGATGTGACTTTGGGCCCATTGCTGGCTCTCACCCAATCTCAGAGGGTTCTCCTGGGGATAAAAATAAGGGTAGAAGACCCCCATCCCCACCCCATATGCTCGGGCCATGCATTGTTTTGGGTTCAAAAGCAAAAAGGGGTGCAGTGCCTTAAAGCAGGGGTTCCCAAGGTGGGTGGTACCGCTCTCCCTGTGGGTGGTGGAAAGATCTAGGGGGTCGGTGAGGGAAAAGGGGGTGGCGTGGGTTAGTGTGGCATGGCTGGCTGGGGAATTCTGGGAGTTGAAGTCCACCCATCTTAAAGTGGCTGAGGTTGAGGAACACGGGTTTAGTGTCTGGCCCGGTTCTGTTTTCTGATCAAGAGAGGGTGAAGGCCGAAGAATGCCCTTCTGTCTCCCACTGGAAGACCCCAGCAATGGAAGGAAGCGGCTGCAAACCAGGATTCTGGGTCTAGAAGGAGAGGTGGTTGTTTTCAAAGAAAGCAGCTTAGCTATCCTCCTAGAAAAAAACATTGCAGCGTGCCCAAAGGTTGCCTGCATTATACACTGTATTATGCGCAACTTGCCTGTCTCCATGGCCCGGTCTGGACCTGGCTTCCATCGCTCTGCTTCACAAATCGGGGTGTTCGTTCAAGGGGTTTTCGCAAGGGACTCCCACGTCTCCAGGCCTACGGGGTGACAGTGTCCAAAGGGGGACATGGTGAGGTGGGGGAAGAGATCCACGGGGTTGAGCCCTGAAATCCGGAGTGCCGTTCCGGCCGCCCAGAGTCCGGGAGGTGCAACAATGAAGCCCTTTCAGAAGCCGATGTGACATGATGCTTCCTTGTGCTTGGTGGTGCAAGCCCACGGGTAGGGCGTTCAAATGATGATGAATCGCTTCTCTTTCTTCCTTTCTCTTCGTGTCAGGGGTGAAGCCGCCGGCTCGTGCTGCACAAGCCCTCCGTTTGTGTCGGGGGTGAAACAAAGGGGGAAGGTCTACAGCTGAGGACCACCTTTTATTTCCTGTCTGTGGAAGGTATGGAAAGTGTGTTTCGCTGTTGCTAATCATAAGGTCTTCGGCGGGTCTCTCCTGTTGCAAAGGCGCTGCTTTTCAGCCAGAAGATTCTTGGGGTTTAAGTTTGGTGCCCGCTGTGCGTGTTCTTTCTTCCTCCCCCGAAATAAACTTTATTTAACGTGCTTTCCCATTCACGATAGCATGGGAGTGGTGGAAAGAAAAAAATGAGGGAATGAGTGTTTGCAATGCACGTATACTCCATTGGGTGTTGCAAAGCCCGACTGGGCATGGTTCTTGACTCTAGATCTTTGCATCGGGTCTTCCCACGTGAGCCTTCCTGAAGTTGGCGACTCGGGCAGTTGTGTTATTCCAATTGCTCCGGATTGCAAGTGTGGCGAAGGAGACGTTGAGGAGCTGTCCACTAGCAGTTGGCCTGGACTTCCTCTTCTCTTGTCTCATGGCCACCAGCCTTGATGGTTTTCACCTTGTGGACCAAAAGCCAGACATCCATAGAGGCTGAATTGAGAAAAATGGAAGCAAACGATCCATTGAATATTGATGATTTCCCATTCTGGGTGCAGAAAACCTGCATGTTCGGGGTTGGGAATACTTGCTCTCAGCTGGTAGGTGCTTTGAGAACAGTGTTGGATCCGCAGTTCAAGAAACATGCTGTGTTTTCCCGCTGGGGGAGCTTTCTCCCCCAAATGTAATGCTAACGTGCAGGAACACAGAAAAGCCCACCCTGATTTTGCACATGCGGTGTGAGCTAGAATCAAGCCTGAACAAGGCTGGGTTTAAAACCAGAGACCCTCCTTGATTTGGCATCATGATTCTGACCAGAATGGCACCCAGGGAAAAGGTACGGAAATAAAAAATTCCTTTTCTGAAGCGTTGACACGTGCTTATGAGATGCCCTTTGCCAACTCTACTGGCTGGCACAGGGGGGCAGAAAGCAGGCGTGCAGGTTTTCACAGAGCAGGTGAAGGAAGCTGTTCTTCCTCCCCCTTCGAAATGGGGAATTGATTTTTCTCTATAGTCAGGGCATGGCAGGGTTGAAAAAATGGTGGCTCTCTGCTAAAATTCACCTTTTAGAGCAGTGTTTTTCAAACTTGGCCACTTGAAGATGTGTGGACTTCAGCTCCCAGAATCTCCCAGCATCTCCCAGATAGTATGCTGGCTAGGGAATTCTGGGAACTGAAGTCCACACATGCTGGCTGGGCGATTCTGGGAGTTGAAGTCCACCCATCTTAAGCTGCCAAGTTTGAAAAACTCTGTTTTAGAGAATTCTAGATATTCAGGGACCTTTAATACTTTGGGGAAGGTAATAGAGCCAATTTCCTTTCCCAAATGGCAGTTCTGCAACTCGGCTCCCTCAGTTGTATCCAAGAGACTGAAACTCGATCACCCTCCCTTGGAGCAGAGGTAGAATGATTTTTTAGAGATTTCCTAGCACTCCCCCACTTGGTGTTCTACAGCTGGGTTGGACTTTCGCTCCCAGCATCCCTAGCTAGCATCCAAGGAATTCTGGGAGTTGAAGTCCAACATCTGAGAAACTTTAGGGAAGGCTGTCCTAAGATGTGGCCACTCAAGGTTCGGCAGGCGAGGGAGAGCCTTGACCAACTTTGCTGAGCCCATCTCCAGGGGTAAGACTGGCTACATTTAACCCTTTCTTGTTCACGCTTCCAAACTTCTTGTGCAAATACTAGGGAGTCCAGCAACGTTCCCTTCCTCACGGCTGCTGCCAAAGCGTGTTTTGTTGGCTAAGGATTTGGGGAGATCTGGATCTTAGCCTAGATCTGGAGGACTCCAAGTTGGGGAAGCTGATGGAGGTTGCATATCCATTCATGCACATGGAAGATACTTCAACAGCCTGGGGATTGGTGCAGTTAGCACTGCTCGTTGCACACTTGTGAGTGTGAATGACTTTCAGTGTTGACTTTCCTGCCCTGCTGACCTGGACATGGAGGCTTCCCTAATAAACTTCCAAGGAATTCAAGTGTTAGAATCATAAAGTTGGAAGGGACCATAGAGATCAACCGCTCCGGCCCCCTTCTTGGTGCAGGATCCACTAGAGCATTTTGACAGAGGATCGTTCAGCCCCTGAAGACCTCCAGTGAGGGAGGACCCAACACGTCATCTGGCAGCCTGTTTCATGGGAACGTGGTTAGAAAACGGCTGGGTTTGCAGGTTGGACTAAGCTAGAATCAAGTTTGTTTGTCTGTGGGTCAGCAGCCCTGCCATTAGTGCACGTGAAGCGTGATACGCAAACCTAGACGGTGGCGGCTCATTCACCAAACCGTGTGGAAACCAACCATGGTTCATTCTGATCTATAATAAGAAAAATGGTAATTTATTAAACTTGAACCCAGCCAGTGCATTGGGTTCTGCTGGAGAGAACTGAGTTGCAGTCTCCCCTCTGATATTAATCCTCCGAGGGGCTGCAGGGGGACGACAACGTGGCCTGTGTAAATCAGGCAAAACCTGATGCAAATGATTGATTTGGCTCTGAAAAGCATTCCGACGCAATCGATTTGGAGAGAGAAACTGATGCAGATGTAGTAGGTTTGACTCGGATGTTCAGCTTGGTTTGCGAAAGGCCGTTTCTGCAGAGAACGGTCCGAATTTGTTCAGAGGTGTCCTACTCAACTGGATTCCGGAGGCTGATTTGATTTGGAAATGGGATTGAATCGCGGAACCACCTTTGTGCATGGCTGTAATGCAGGGTTTCTCAACCATGGCAACTTTAAGATGGGTGGACTTCAATTCCCAGAATTCCCTGGCCAACATGCTGGCCAGGGAATTCTGGGAGTTGAAGTCCATGCATGCCAGCGGGGGGATTCTGGGAGTTGAAGTCCATGCATGCCGGCGGGGGGATTCTGGGAGTTGAAGTCCATGCATGCTGGCGGGGGGATTCTGGGAGTCGAGGTCCACCCATCTTAAAGTTGCCAAGTGTGAAACACCCTGGTCTACGCGCAGCCTTCCAGCTGAAGCTTCCATATCATGGGGAGAAGGACTAGGTGTCCTTCCTGGGCTCCTGGGTGGCCGGTGGATGGAAGAGGTGATGTACTCCTGCCCTTACCTGGCACTTCTGTGGAAGTGGGGCGTCCGTGCCCACCTCCTTGGCGAGGTGAGAAGCACCGTGTCCCCTTCTGCGTTTGAGCAGTTCCTTCGCCCAGCCTTCTCTGCAGTGCCTCCTGCAGCTGGACCGCCGGACCTCCTGCCCGCTCCCTTTGTCCCACTGCCCTCGTGTAGGAAGTCATCTTCTTGGAGCAAAACCTCCAGATCCTTCCAGGGGGACCGAGGGTTGGCTCCAAGGCGGGGAGGGGAAGGGACGGGAAGGGAGGGGAGGACCCAGAAGACGCCGGATCCCCAGCTTTGCTCGGGCTCTCTACCGAAGACGTCTGGAAAGCAGAGGAAAATGGAGAAGAAGACGCCGGCCGAGAAGACAGGAAACTCTTGCAGATGCCAGAAGAATTCCTAGTACGTCCCTTGGTTTCTTCCCCCCTTTCTTTTTCCTTTTCTGGCAGTTTTTCAGCAGCTTGTAAGTTCCAAACCATTCCTTTTGAGTCGGCTGTGGAAGTTACAGATACGTACTTCAACAATGCTCTTTATGGTCGATCTGATCATTAAACGTAACTTCAGCCCTAAGAGCTCTTTTCCTGGAGGAAGGGGATAAAGTGGGGAGAATGGGCATCCGGATTTCTTCGCCGTTTCTTTTCTTTTTCGTGGGGGTTCGTTCTGCTCATAGGCCAGCATGGATGGTGATTTATAAGTGTTTGCTCAGGAACCCTTAGTCCTAATTAGGCACTTCTGAACTCTTTTTAACCCACTTTTATTTGCTGGAAGAGCGGAGTTTTCTCTATGGCAGTGCAAAAATGTGTGAACTTTCTTTGATGAGTGTGTGGGTGAGCATGGAGCTAGGTCAGGTTTCAGTGACATGAAACTGAGTTTGTGGGGAACGTCTGCATGTATGTGCCAATTGAGGGTAAGAGATGGAAGTTTCTTCCCATCTTTGGGGCATTTGAGCCAAGAAAACTCTGTCCTGTGCTGGTATTTTTAAGGATGTTCTCGATTTAATTGGGAAAAGCTTGCTATCTTCTCTTTAAACTCATGCTAAACTAAAAAGTCGGTTCTCCCTGTACAGCACCTAGCACCCTCTGAGGATTCAGTAGCTCTCTGGAAATTTGCAAATTGTAAGTCATCGTTGCTGGGGCACACCAGAAGTAGGGTTAGGCTGGCCTAAATTATTTGCTTTGCGGTGCACAGTCTTCGCGAACCCTAGGCTGGTTTAGAAAAGGGGGATCTGAAGTTAGCTGCTTCTTTGCGCATCTTGCAAAGCCTTGCTTAAATTAACTTGGATTTATCTTACTCCAAACAGCCCAATGATTGTGGTTTGGAAAACACGGTGTATGGATTAGCCCGATGAGTAAACCCATCAATGGGAGTTTATTCAGTAAATCAACGCTACGCAGACCAAAGCTTGGGGGACAATAGGGTGCATGAATCAGATCCGCGATATTTGGATTAAAAATGGTGACATTACCATCAAACACTTTGCCAGATCCTTATGGCATTGAAAACTCTCTTTATGAGATGGCTTACAAGAAAGAGAAGATCTGGTATCTGTTGAAAATGTGCTACCTGAAGGGGAAATGCTAATCAATCGGAATTGATTTTGAAAGCCCAAAGCCTTGTAACAGATTGAGAATTTCATTTTTCCTCTTTTTTGAAAAAGAAAGGGCTTTCTAATTCATGGATTCTCACCCACTTTCTGAAGCTTTAAAAGCAGTTAAATGGTTTACAGCAGTGTTTTTCAAAACTTGGCAAGTTTAAGATGGGTGGACTTCAACTCCCAGAATTCCCCAGCCTGGCTGGCTGGGGAATTCTGGGAGTTGAAGTCCACCCATCTTAAACTTGCCAAGTTTTGAAAAACACTGGTTTACAGTATCTGAAGTTTTTCCTTCCCTATAGATTGATGTTGTCTACAAATGATGCCAAACTGTCTTTGACGATGCAGGTTCCTGTGTTATATATTTGAACTGTATTAGTTAAGAAAGGGTTTGCGTTTATATGGAAGAAACTTTAGAGTTTCTGCGTTTGAAACCTCGTATCTTGAACGCATGGGGGTTCTGTCACTGGAGGCTTTCCACCAAAGGTCAGCCGTTTATCTGGGATGGTTCAGGGGTTCTTCCCCAGCGGGGTGGACTAGAAGACCTCCCAAGGTCTCATTCCACCCTAGGAGTCTAGGTTCATCCAAGGAGATGTGTGACCTTCTCTTTCATGCCTTTGTCTGCATCAGGGAAATGCTTAAAGTTACATTTGCACAGCGTGCTAAGATTTGTAAATGCACATCTTGGTTAGGTCTTTTTTATGGCTTGGGGGTTAGAGGCAATCGCAGCCCTTTGATGGTTCCCTGTATTATGTCAACTCCGAAAAGGGATTCGTTTAGTGACCAGGTGGCCCTAGTATTGGGGGAGGGCAGCCACTGGGTTTGACTTTTGATCATTTGCAGCGAGCCTCTCGTTTAGGAAAACAAGCCAGCTTCACATTCAGGGTTGTGATCCCAGCTTGATTCCTTGCATCCTGGCTAAAGCCAGTTTGGGTTAAACTTCTCTTGAAAAGTTTGGTTTCCAGCCACCACGGTTCAAATGGTGAGGGAGGAGGAGAGGGGAGGGTGAGACAAGGGATACCAAGCCTCCTCTCCAAACTCCTTGCAACAGCCCTACGCGGTAGGCCAGTTTTAAGTTCAATTTTAAACATCAGGACTGTCTTTGTATCCCCACCTTGGATAAATGGGCCCAGGGCTGTTGAACCAAGCACACATCGTAACCTTGGTCAGGCAATCTGTGTGGGCACTCAGCAGCTGTCCAAGAGAAGGACAGAACAGACATAACCTGGGCTGAATGAAGCCTGGCTTCATTCCTGTGGCTAATGCAGGAGGCGGTGTAGAATAACCCTGGCTCTCTGCATCTTGAGGAATAGAGAGAGAACTAGCATTATAATTTTGCATTTCAAGCCTGCCTCCCTTTGGGGCATTCACACAAGATGCGTACCAAGCTCAGTGAAAGACATTGGGAACGCCCGCGAGAAACTTGAGCAGCGCTCATCTTGGCATTGATTTATTGGTGATTGTTTGATTGATTGATTGATTGATTGATTGATTGATTGTTTGGGCTGGGTTTGCGTGTGGTGAGAATCCAGCTCGGTCATGGAGTGTTAAGGATCGGGGTTTAGGGTGGACCCCGCACTCAGTAGCCAGGTGAACAGGGCTGGGTAAGGGCTGGTGGGTGAAAAGCAGGTGTGGTGTGCAGAGCTGGCACCCCCTGCCTTGGCATAAAGTCCCCCCTTGTCCGAGAGCCGGTTTGTGCATTGGGGAGACGCCGGGAGGAAGCCTGCAAAGGGCCCCCTGAATCTCTCCAGCAGTCCTCTGCACCCTCCACGCTGTTTACTCCGGAGGCTGACATTTGCAAGGCAACCCTTGTTTCCAGCACGGCCGGGATCAAGGGCTGTTTTCTATCCTGTTTAATCAGAGGCCTGTCTTGTCTGCGGGCCGTGCAAAAGCAGCCCTGGGGGCAGATCCTAAAGATTGCTTAAAATGCCCTGATGCGGCTTCCTCTGTCGTTTTCATGATCTGCTTCCTCGGCTAGATGTGGTACAGTCCCCTCTGACTGGAATAGTCCCAACCTGAGAGGGGTCACACACTCTCTCTCTCCTCCTATTCTCTCAAAAGTGGGGAAGAGGCCGTCCACAAATGGCTCTCCCCAGCACCCCATTTATGGGCCGTGGAGTCCCCCAGGGGACAGGGCCAATATTTCCAGATGTTATCGATCGATGAATTCATGGATTGATCGGAGATACAGAGCTGCCCATTTTACGCAAGGGGGGCCCAGCGGTGTGACGGAGCCCGTTTCCTGGTTGTGCAGATGGATTGTTTTGTAATTTCTCTTGGCTGCTGGGTGTTTGATTTGTGTGTGTGTGTTTTTACTCTGTTTAGTATTGTTCGACACCCAGAGTCATGTATTTAAGATTCAATCAATCAATCAATCAGACTCTGGGCAGCTTACAGGTTTAAAATCCACAAACCCACCAGGATAGATATAGTCTAAACATTTATGCTCCCTTACACCCATCTAATGCTCTACCCCTTCTTTTAGATCAGTGTTTCTCAACCTTGGCAACTTTAAGATAGGTGGACTTCAACTCCCAGAATTCCCCAGCCAGCCATGCTGGCTGGGGAATTCTGGGAGTTGAAGTCCACCTATCTTAAAGTTGCTAAGGTTGAGAAACACTGTTTTAGATGCTCGCTTTTTATATAAGCTTTTATTTTTTAATTCATCTACTGCATCTGTTATACCTCCTGGCTTTCCATAATTGTCTAGGTTTTTATTTTTACTCTTAATATATCCTTGACGCTTCTTTTAACGACCGTACCCCGCCTTCCTCATGCTGGCCTAGAGCTGCAATAAAGATTGGATTGGATTTGATCACAAACCCACCAGCGCTGAAAGATAACCGATGACCCCACTCCCCATCAATCTGTGAATTTTAAGGGGTAAAAAAATGGGGCCAGAGGTTTGATAGAAGCTCTTGGCATCGTTGCATTGTCTGAAAACACCACTGATTTTTTCCCCCCTTCCTTGTTGGAAGGGGGTTGGGTGGCAGAGAAGTTTAATCTATCACCATCTTCATCATCATCTCTTTTTTTCCCGTTGCTTTTTGCTGGGGATTGCTTTACGCTTCAAATTTCGGTTGCACGAAAAACGAACGGCTTGGTGGGAAACAACCACTCTGTTCTGTTCTGTTGCTTGGTCGCCATTTTATACATTTTCCGGACGACCCGTAGTTAAGAACGGAGCCTAAGATAGCAAAATTTGGGTTGAATAAACAATGATTCAAGTTCAATACACAATGGTTTGAGTTCATTGCACAATACTGCTTGTACAGTATGATACAATCATAGTGTTCCGGGTTACGTACAAATTGTACTTAAGGACAGAACTTGGGAACGGAACTCGTTCTGAAACTGGGGACTCCCTGTATGTATGTGTTGTAGATGTTTGGTATTTAATTTTGTATTTAATTTTGTGGTTTATATTTATATGTTGTAGATGTTTAATGTTATGTGGTTTGGGGTGGTGATTTTTTTTGGTTTATTGTACGCCACCCCAAGTCCCGCTGTTTTGAGTTCTAAATCTTGCTAATAAATAATTAGTAAATAAATGATGCTCAAGTTGAATAGGCTTAGAATGAGCTCTGTGGTGTTTGTGCAAAATAGCGTGTTCCTAGCTGGAATTCTGCCATTTAAAATCTGAAGCATCTGCAGATATCTGGAGTTTTTCCTTAATGCAAGACTTGGGGCAAAATTGTGGGGCTGTTGATGAACAACTGCGGCCTCTTTCAGGCACCACAAGGTGGCGCACCTCTCTCTCCCTTCCTGAAACGCTTAATCTGAGTTTAGGAAACCTGGATGCTGGCCTGTGCACAGTCATAAGGATCTGGGCTCTCCAAGCTCAACATTTTCACGGCCTCTTTCAGCCCCCTTCTTCCTCTTCTCCTCGTCCACGCATGGACATTGGAAAAAGGAAGAGGTAGCGCCCAGCCCAACTTGGCTGAGCTCCAAAAACTAAGCAGGTTAGAGCTGGGCCGTATTCGGATGGGAGACCACTAGGAGATCCCAGGACGGGGTGTTAGGTTGGGAAGGAGGGGAAAAGTCCCAGAGGGGCAACGGCAGATCTCTTCTCTGTTGTTAAGAAAACTGAAGATATGCTTCTGTGAAGCCGCCAAAGTCTGGAGGGAGATTTTTTTACTTTCTCTTTTTGTATATTCTTTCCAGATGGTTCTTTATCCTCCCCCTCCCTTGGTTTATTTTGCAAAGCGGAGCAGAGTGAGACTTGGTTAGCACTTGGATGGGAGACCACAAGGAAATCTCAGGACTGGATGGAAGACTGGGCTGTAGAGAGGGGCCACAGCCAGTTTTGAGAACAGCAATCTGGTTTTTTTTTCTTTCTAAGCTTCCTTCCCCCCCCCCCCCCTTCCCGACACGTCTCCTTTTATTCTTTTTCTGATGTTCTTTTTCTCTCTCTCTCTCGTGCTGAAAAATAGGGCAGGCCATCTGGGAAGGGACACCGTGCTCTTACCAGAGGTCCAAACTGATAATTGCTGAGAGGTTTTGGAATAAATGCGAGGACTGTCTGTGCCTCCCCCCTGGATTTAATGCTTTATTTTTCCTTTTAAAATTTTTATTTATTTATTTATCACACACACACACACACATAAATAATATAGCTGCACATCTCACACAAAGTGACTCTGATTGAAGGAGGTGGTGGCTTTGTAGGTATCACCCCTTCAAGCCTCTTGACAGTCCGGCTTGCAGTGCGCCGGATCTTTGGGATCAACTCATTAGCTAATCAGCAGTGTGCAAATTTAAGTGTTCTTTGCACTTGCTCAAGCAAACTGCCCTGAGTCCAGCATGGAGTGAAGAAAAATCATACAGTGCAAACACACCGGCGTGTTATCCTAGCAGGCCGGCTGCTGAAATGGTTCCTGCAAATCTAACGTACTCTGGATTGTAGGGCTCACATTGCAGATATCACACTTGCCGCACGCAGACCATTGTCTTACATTGTGGGTATTGCACATTATACTAAACCATCGTGGTTTGTCTAGTTCTGGCTTAATTCTAGCATAGTGTTAGCCCCACTTAGGGATAACGTACTCAGAAAGCCAGCCAAGTTGTTGCATGCACATTAAAAAGGGATGGGACTTTGATCATGGGGGTGCACCCTCCATCTTGACTTTTTTTGACCCCTCCCCCCATCGGCAGACTTTCCTGAACCCAGTCATGGTTTGGCTTGAGAGGTGGGCCCTGTCATTCAGTTGCCACTGAGACTGTCTGCTCTTGCCCTGATATTGCATCTATTCCCATTCACTTCATGCCTCCCTTTTCATTTCCAGGTCCCTTCATGGTAATTCTTAAGGGCTTACAGAGCTGTGAATGTTTGTGAAGATTCCATCATAGCTTAGCAGCTAAACCAAAGGGTTTGTCATGGAGGCCTGGTGGCTGCAATGGGTTTGAAAACAGCTTATTCTTCCTCTTCTCCTCCTCCTTCTCCTCCTTGTTTGTCTCCTTCTCCATCTTCTCCTTCTCCATCTCCTCCTTCTCCATCTCCATCTCCTCCTTCTCCATCTTCTCCTTCTCCATCTTTTCCATCTTCTCCTTCTCCATCTTCTCCTTCTCCTTCAGTTGGACTTTGTGTTACCACAAAGTGGCTCAATTTTTTTTGCCCCGCCTGCTTCCTTTGAATCTGTTGGATTCCTTTGCTGGGTGTTGGCATCCACCAGGTCTGGAGGAAGGTGGATTAATAGACCAGATGGCATGTCTTTAGTCAAGAAGGTTCCTCCACTTTAGATAGCTATGGATGAGCACCAGTGAAGTCTTCCCAACGAGGAATCTTGGCAAAATATGTTCTGGGGACCTTCCTGTGCGCCTCCTTCCCATGCAGGACAATAGAATTGATGTTATTCCGCCAAGTTATTTCCTCTGCTTTTTTGCCGGAAGAAATGGTTAACCCCTTGACTGTTTCCAGTGACACAGATTTTTAGCTTCTTTTGTCGGTCCACCACAAACGCTTTGAAGCAGATGGACAGGCGTCAATATTCCGCCCAGATGTGCATTGGCCTGGATGCAAGCGGAGAGCTTGAAACCACAGCAGCTGCATCCTGGTCCTACATCTGGAGGGGGGAACTGCCGGGAAGTTCAGTTTCAGGACTGGATGGACAATAAAAAGTCCCATTTGATCGCCTACTTTAATATAACCGGTATTATCTTCTGCTGGGCCTTTCAGAAAGATCTGTGATGGCTAGTTAATGGCGAGAGAAGCATAGCTAGAATGAGGAGGCCAGGCAAAGGGAGAAAAGAGGGGAAGGAAGGCAGTTTTATGCTACCCTGATTCCATTCCCCAGATCTTCCAGGCTAGTGGTACAGACGTAGTCGCCAGGGCCAAGGTGGGTATTTGCCAAAGGCGAGCAGCTTCTCTAAGTTGCCAAAACCAGACTCCTAATGGCTCCACGTCTCCTGTTCCATCTTTGCAGTGCTGCTCTTCTTTTCATGGCCAATCAGTAGTGATAAGGATGATGAGTGTGAGGATGAAGATCCTCCTCCTCCTCCTCTTCCTCCTCCTAGCATCCAGAGCCTAGTGCTAAGGTACTGAGGCATGAATGGGATTTGTTGCCTTAACAGGGAGGGGAGAGGGAAGGAGTTCTTAACAATGAGAAACTGACCCCCGCCCCGGAGGTGGGGGGCTCTGGAGACGAGACGGCCGGCTGGTCTGCCAAGAAGATTTGAGCACGGTGCCATTGCAGGCGTGGCACCATGTGGGCGGCCCCAATGCACTTGGGAAGCCTGGCCGGAGAAGGGAAGGAAAAGAACGGTGGGCATTGCAGGTGGTTCCTCCTATGGAGGGCATCAAATCCCCCCCCCCCAAGAAAAAATGCAGCAAAAGAAGAGATTCTTCCCTTCTTCCCGTGTTATTCCATGTCAGTCGTTTCGGTATTGTGCGTGATGAATTCTGCCAGTCAAGGGACACACGTTGGCATGATCTTCCTGGCCCGAGACCCCCACTTTCCCTGCACAGCACATCAGATGGAAAGGTTGGGGTGAGGTGCTGGCAGCTGTGGAGCAATGGTTGCGTGTTAAGATGCCCGCCGTGCTTTTTCTTGGTGGGGCAGAGCGCATCACGGAGGGGTGAGGAGAACCACCGCTTTCTTTTCCAGCTCGAATGGGACAACTCGGCAAAGGTTGCAGGCGTTGGAAAAGCACGCTGGATTCCACAGATTAGCTTTGAATGGGCTAATTGTGGACTTCAGATAAAGACACGCGTGGCCCCGATTGGCCACAGCCATCTCACCCTGGCAATGGGGCAGAAAGTCCTGGTTTTGCAAAAGAAGGTTGTAAGTGTGCACGGGAGCTGAAAGGCCAGGCCAGCCCTGGGCAAAGCAGAGAGTTTTTCAAGGGGACCATTGATTTTCATGTGCTTCTTGCGCCTCCCCTGCCCTTGTGGGCGGGGTCACGATGGCACGTGGCCTGGGATGTTAACGGAGAGGGCTGCAGCATGAGTAAAGCTGCATTGCTGCGTTCCTGGATCTTGCAAATATGCCCTGGGTGTCACGACTTATAAAGCTAATTGAAATTGCCACCAGCCGTTCAGGTGGGAGTTTATAACCTTTGTTTGCACCCCGTTGAAGGCCCAGGGAGACATGGAATGGGACAGAAGATGGGCCAGGATCTTCTGGACCGATTGCACGTGCCGGTGATCTGGGACACAGAGTTGCTTTTGAAGTTTGTTCCGCCTTGGTGGTGAATCACCGCTAGGTTCAGATATAGTTTGCCCTTGCTCTTTGTTCTAAGGACTGTGGTGGAAAGGCCCTGCGGTGGATGGGGACTCCATGGGACAAAGGCTTTTGCCCAGCGTGAGTAAATTTAAAAAATGCAAGGAATGTAAATAAGGCGTTCCTTGAAGTGAAGCCGACTCCTTGTGACTCCCTGTACATAATTGTTTGGTTCTCTTGGCAGCAGTGCAAAAATGAGTTGCCCTTTGCCCTTTAGGAATGCTCATTTTATCAGTTTGGTTTTGTTTTCCCCTCTTCCCTGCAGCCTGGGCATCTCCTAGTGGTCTCACATCCAAGCAGTCATCAGGTTCAGCCCTGCTTGCTTTTGGCAAGATCAGCCAAGATGCTGGTTTTATCTAGGGGCTTGAGAAACTTTCCAATTAAAAAGGCTGGGCCCAATTAACAAGCCCGCCTAGAAGAAAAACAGGTCTGGGGAGGCAGATTAAGGGGCGAAACCTGACAGTGGGGAAATTTCCTGCCTTGAGATTCTGCGATGTGAGCAGTGTTTTGCAGAGAGAAATGGGGACAAATAGAGGTATGTTCCCCTTTAAGAGGATAGGTGATATAGGAACAAAATAAATACTATTTTTGCATCAAGGATTGCCCTTCCCTGTGATCTGCCTGCTCTCTCTTTGGCATGCTGTAATTCATGTTCTGTGCATTTTCTTGGCTTCTGATTGAAAAGCCAGACGTCTCTCTGACCGTTTTGCTTGTTCGGCTGAATCTTCTTTTTTTTTTAAGCAGGTGATTGCATTTGCAAGTGAAAATGTGGGCAGTGAAGCAGCATCTATTGAGAATAAGGTATTCTGTTATTCTCTTTCGTGAGAATAGCAGGATAAGCATGTTGCGGAACAGGAGTAAATTGGAGAAACGTTCAAGGGCGTCCCCCGGGAGGTCAACATCTGCAAGATGGCGGGCACTGTGATGGGATCCAAGCCACGCACCTTTTGTAGGTGTGTTGACATTGCATGCGTGTACCCAGATTGCAAATTTGGACAGGAGAGAGTTAAATGTCGCCAGGCATGCTGCTAAGACTGGCTGAGCATGCAAGAAACGGGCAGAGCTTCATTCACAACGTCATGGGTATCGCGTTGACTTTTGACCATACCCCACAGACACTCCTGGCTGCTCTGCTTGGATGGCCTCATCCTAAGAGGGTCTTCCCTAAGCTGAAGTTTCCCAGATAAGCTGGACTTCAGCTTCCAGAATTCCTTGGATGCTAGCTAGGAATTCTGGGAGCTGAAGTCCAACCCAGCTGTAGGGAAGAATTGTGTTGGGAAATACCTAAGATAACTTTGCTTCAGCAAAAAGCCACGTGGCTTTCCCAAGCTAAGGAATTCCTGACCTGGTGGACTTCAACTCCCAGAATCCCCAGCCAGCCTGATAGGCATTCTCGCAGTTTGTAATTTAACCCATCTGGGGCAGTTATCCGGTTGGAAGAGGCTGGGGAATTCTGGGAGTTGGAGTCCACCCAATTGAAACCTGCTAAGGTCGAGAAACACTGGGTTAGACTGTGGGGGCTTTAAACTGGAGGGAGGGGAGACAGGGTGATCACGCAGAGGCAGATTCCAGGAAAGGCAAATTACAAGTACCTTATTAATGAAGAACTGCAATGCGTTAAAGCCCCATCGTGCTTTTCTGCTTCCAATATTTGCACAGTGCAGCTCGAGGGATGTTGGTGCAAGAACCAGGCTGGGCAGAATTAGATGGGTAGGAGGAAAAATGAGGCCAGGCTCAGGCTGGCTGGGGGGGCGGACGGGGGGGGGGTTGGCCCCCTGGGCTTGAGGCAGGCAGAAAGAGGTACTGTATTTCCAAAAGGCAGAAAGAGAGGAGCCCGGGGCTCCGCATTCTTTTAGCAGCGGATGAAGGAAGGCCAGAGCAAACATTTGCAAACTTCTGCAAGTTCTCCAAAAAGAGTGGGGGGCAGGAAGGAAGCAGTTTCCCTTGGGGGGCTGCAGAGGCCTTGGGGATTCATTCACCCACCCGCACAAAGGCAGAAGCAGCCTGCTAACGGTGTGGGAAGCATTATTTTGGCCGAAGCTGAAGCGGCTTCAAGCAAGGGACGGTGCGTGCGTCACGGCCCTCTGGCCCCGGCCCTCGCTTGCTTTTCTCGAGGTCAGGACCCAGAAAGGTGGAGCCTGGAGGGGGGTTGAAGGGTTTCCTAGTAGGCTGTGGTGCATGGGTTTTGTTGTGTGGGGGGCCCTTATCATGATGCTGGACAGTCCAGCCCAGCCCAGCGCAGCTGGATTTGCTTCCTTTTGGAGAAGGAACGCGGAAGGGGCAGAGCGCCAAAAATGTTCATTTTGGTGACTGGGGGTGCCTTTGGTTATAAATGGGTCAAGGCCACTCCTTGCCTGCCCGCCTCGCCTTGGTTACTCACGTTGGCAAGGCTGTCAATTCTGAGAATTTTTGCAGAGTTTGCCCTGACGTTGGTGCGCACGGTTTCCCCCCACGGATGCATTTTCATTTGCGGTTTTGCCCCATGCCTACCCTTTTGGAAACAGTTCCTTCAGCATCATCGTGTTGGTTGCAATGACTGTCGCTCCAATGTCGTTTTGCAGATTATTTGGAAAAATAGTTGCGTGGCAAAATTCAGAGAAGTGCGCATTTCAGAAGTTTGCTCATTGTGGTTCGTGGGATGATCTGGAAATGCAACATTAGACGTTGAGGGTTTGCCTTAAATATCAGACTAACAAGCTTCTCCCTGTTGGAGAATGAAGATATTTTGGTATGATTTGGCTTCATCTCCTATATATCTCACATTTCCCAAGGGGCTGTCATGTCTTCCAAGACCCCACAACTCTTTCCTGGATTCACAAACCTCGTGAACACGGCACAAAATTAGCCAATACGTTTCCTCAACCATGTCTTTGGATTAATGTTGCCTCTTTGACAAATGGTGGGATGCATACATGGAAAATGCAAAACTAATTGCAGCTTTCCCCCCCCCAAAAGCCAACTACTTTTATGGATCCGTTTTCAGACGTAATGAAATAATGTAAAATAGAAATAAACAATTTACCGTACACCAAAACGAAAGGAAAGAGAAGAACTTTTAAAATCCTGAGTTCGAGAACAGACTTAAATCACCTTCTTTGCCATCTGCCCCTTCTGTTTTATCAGCCATCCTCCTCCCCCTTCCTATCTTCTCCTTTCTGAACTATCTTCTCCTCTTCCTCCTCCTCCTCTGTCTTCTCCTTGTCCTCTTGTCCTTCTCCTTTTCCTCCTCCTCTTCCTCTGTATCCTCCTCCTCCTCTTGTCTGCTTTCTCCTTCTCCTTCTTGTCTACAGGTAGTCCTCACTTAACAACTATTCGTTTAGTGACTGTTCAGAGTTACAAGGGTGCTAAACAAAGGGACTTACAACCAGTCCTCGCACTTATAACTGTCACAGCACCCCTGCGGTCACATGATTGCGACCCAGGTGCTTGGCAATCAGCTTGCACTTAGGACGGTGGCAGTGTCCCGGGGTCATGTGATCGTCATTTGTGACCTTCCCAGCTGGCTTCTGGCAAGCAAAATCAATGGGGAACTGCACGATTCGCTAAACGGCTGCAGTGAGTCACTTAATGACCGCTGCAAAAAAGGTTGTAAAATCTGGCGTGACTCGCTTAATGACCACCCCACTTAACAATGAACTTTCCAGTCCCTGTTGTGGTCATTAAGCAAGGACTACTTGCATCTTCTCTTTCTTGTCTATCATCCTCCTTGTGCATCTTCTCTGTCTTCTCCTCCTCTTTCTTATCTATTTTCCTCTCCTCCGTCTACCTTTTTTCTTGTCTATCTCCTCCTCCTCCTCCATCCCCTCCATTCTGGGAGTTGAAGTCCACATATCTGAAAGTTGCTGAGGTTGAGAAGCACGGTACTAGAGGAATAAAAGCTCTCTCATTCAGGTCGTCAGCTCTCTGAATGTGCGATTTGTCCTTGAAAGCTGAGCAGTTTTCATGCTTCAAGATACTTATTTAGGAAGTTTAAAAAAAGAGATAAAGACTCCCTTAAGACAAGCCTGACTCATAATGGTCATATTATGGAAACTTCCATATATTTTTCTTAGCAACAGTATGAGCGTGGTTTGCCATTCCTTTCTTCTAGGATATTTTTGGACTTCTCTGTCTGATGAACAGCCCTGAATTTCCTAGTGGCCTCCCATCCAAGTACTAACCGAATCCAGTCCCCACTGAGCTTTCCTAGATGAGCCAAGGTCACCTATTTGCTGCTATCTAAGCTGAGTCCATAAAAGCTCTTGAGTTTGAGTTCACCTTCTGGCAACAACCTTCCGGGTGTTTCTCTTAGCGACAATATCGTCTTCTTTCATTGCGCTTTTCTGACTTCCCAGCAGCTGTGGGTTTTCCTGGTGGTCTCCCATCCAAGTACTGTGGCCCAAATATGATGATGATAGTGGGATGGGAGACCACCAGGAAAACCTACAGCTGTCCACAGAGAGTCAAAAATCTGGAGGGCAGCCGCAGCAGCTGTGTGATTGAAGCCCTGCACCTTTTAACATTGCGTAGTTACGGCTGCCATCTTGACTTTTTTGACACACACACACACCCTCTGACTGAGTCGGAACCCTATTTAGCTTTCCAAGGGCAGCCAAGGTCATCTCAGAGAGCCCCCCACCTTGATAGTTCAGCAGAGTCCCCAATAATCTGGCTTAGCAAATTCCTTCCTACGTTTTGCGCCTTTGCAATGCGACCGTGACTGAGTCTTGCCGTCTGCACAGACCGATCCCAAAAGGATCCAGTTGTCGGGGGCATTTCCAGAGGATGGAGAGTCCCACCAGCCCAAACAGCCTGGCTCCCGCATCGTGCCAAAGCAAGATTTGGCAGGATGGCACAATGTGTGGACCCCTCCCCTGGCTCCACCATCAAGGGTTAAGCTCCTGATTAGAGGACTGAATCAGGATCAATAATAGCTCGATTGATCTAGGGGTGAGCAGAGATCTGTGGTCTGTCCTAGCAGGTTGTACCAGTCAGGGTGCTGGATGGAGGGGGGAGACCTGGGTTCTAGTCTCCCCTGAGCTTCAGAAGTTCTCTTTGGGGGTTTTGGGCCAGTCCTGCCCACTCAGCCAAGCCTACCTTGCAGGCTTGTTGTAGGAGAATAGACAGTGATATAAAAGTCTACTGTACATAAATATAGATATATAAAAGCAGGAAGGCCAATGACTTTGGAGCAGTGTTTCTCAACCTTGGCGACTTGAAGATGGGTGGACTTCAACTCCCAGAATTCCCCAGCCAGCCTTGCTGGCTGGGGAATTCTGGGAGTTGAAGTCCACCCATCTTCAAGTCGCCAAGGTTGAGAAACACCTCCTTGGAGGGCCAGCATGGAGTCATGGGGAAGGTGCTGGAGGATCTGGTCCCTGTTCAGATATGGAAGGTCCTTGGGGGACCCTGGGCCAGTCCCTCCCTCTCAGCCCAGCCAACCTCACAGGGTTGTTGTTGGGAAAAATTGGAGGGAGGACCATTCGGTCCATCTTCTGTACATCGCCGTGAACTCCTGGCGAAACCTCCCGATCTAAAGCCCGTCAATAAATGTTTCTGGGTGACGCCACTTGGGGCATTTCTCCGCGTTCAAATTCTAATTCTCGTTTCTAACATGCACGCCATTTAGGGGGGTGCAATTTGTTGCTCCCCGTTTGTTCTCCGGGCCGATGTCGGCGTTCTGGAAAGGAGAAGGAGCTGCTGGCCAAGGCAGTGGGGCCGGACGGGAGCAGAAGGATTCGAAGAGGTGAAGAATTTCAAACATTTCCCTAACGACCCTCCTCCCCCCCCAAAAATTCCTGGCCCCTCTCCAGATCCTTTTTAAAGCTTCTTCCTACATTCCTTCGCACTGGATTAAGCCAGGACCTTAATGGATGCAGTGAATACGTTACGGCTGTTCTTGGAGCCGCTCCCGAGTCAATCGGGATTCGGCCTCCGTGCCAGCCTCCCCCTTGGCCACGGGGACTCTTAATTCGTCAGTTGCCCTGGCCAAGGTGAGGTTTCCACCCGCCGGTGGAAAATTGAGCGGAGTTTTGGAACATCATTATTATGGCCTTTTGGACCAACCAGTTCATTTCCTGCTCCGTTTTCCAGTTCATTAAGACACCGAAGGGCAGCGCGCTGCGGAGACCTCGCATTGCTTCTGTTTGACTCATGAGTTGGGAGTTGTGTTCCACCTAGTTCCAGCTATTGAAATGCGGCGGCTTTCTCTCCCGCACAGGAACTGACCCTTCCATTGTTGGACGGGCGACGATGACACACAAGGATTATTACCTATTCTTTCTTTCCCGTGATTTGATTTGGTTTTTGCTGAGGCTGAAATTCCAGCGGGCAGGGGCCAGGGAGCGAGCGGAGGAAAGCTCTCACCTTAGCCAGTAAAATGCAAAGATCCTGCACGTTCCCATTGCTTCTGTGAGATTTTGCACACCCCACATAGCGGGCTCCTCTCCCTAGCCCGTCTGGATGGTCTCCGTGCTAGGGGGGCAGCTGGCGACGGTGCCAGTCTTTGGTATGGAGATTGAGGATGTATCTGTTCGAAGACAGAGTTTGACTCTGTTTTACACATTCTGCTAAAGTTGTGTTTTTCAAACGTGGCCACTTTAAGAGGGGTGGACTTCAACTCCCAGAATTCCCCAGCCACCAGATGGCTGGGGAATTCTGGGAGTTGAAGTCCACCCCTCTTAAAGTGGCCACGTTTGACAAACACTATTCTGAAGTGATTACTGTACGCGTATTGGCAATCACAGCTAATGCACCCACTCTTGAGTCTGATAAACGCCATAAACAAATATCCATTTGTTTCAAAAGCGGTAGTGAAATTTTTATTCATCGCCTTCACTTATAGCAGTGTTTCTGAAACGTTTTGCTCTCAGGACCCCTTCCCACTTTTAAAAATTAGGGAGGACCCCAAAGCAGCTTTGGTTCGCGTGGGTTGCATTTATCGATATTTACTGTATTAAAAATTAAAACTGACCATTTGTGGCGTATCTAGTTATTGAATCGTGTAAAAAGAACGCGATTAAACCCATTCGATATTAGCATAAATGAAACATTTTTCATGGAAAAGACTATTTTTTTAAGAAGTAATAATGAAAAGAGTGACATTGTTTTAAATTTTTACAGATATCGTCAATATTTGGCCAACAGTTTTGGTTTTGCGGATCCCTGAGAGGGTCTTGGGGGACACGCAGAGGTCCTGGGACCACCCTTTAAGAAATGCTGGCTTGGTCCCTTTTATGAAATGTTAACTTGTCAGGGTTTCTTTCTTTTATATATGTATATACTGTGTATAGTTACTTACCCATGTATCCATGGGGTGCTGTCTTTTTTAAATTTTGTGACATGGTCTTGGGCCATAAAGAAATAAAGGTGATGGGAATTGACAGGTTGAGGATGGAGGTGGGCGCTGGCGAGATCAGCTTGGACCCTGCAAATGTGTTACGGCGGGGAAAGTCCCATGGTGGGAGGTGTCTCTGCTTTTTCAAGGTGGAGAAACCAGGGGTTTATGGATTTTGGGGAGAGGGGTTTCGATCAGAAGATCTGCCCATGGTTAGATAAGCCTGGGTGGCTTTTGCAGAGAATGCTTCAGCAACTTTTTTCCTTCTATTTTTGTAAACGTGTCCTGTTATACATTTTAATCGTATATTTATTTATTGTTTTAATATGTTGTGAGCCGCCCAGAGTCCCCCATTGGCGGGAGATGGGCGGGGAGAAGTTTAATAAATAAATAAATACAGTGGTACCTCGGGATATGAACGCCTCTACTAACGAACGTTTCGGGTTACGACCAGCTCCAGCTGCAAAAATTTATCTCGATGTGCGAACTCCGCCTCGGGGTACGGTCATTTTTCCGCCCTGACACATGTTCCGCGGCCGTTTTCCCGCCGTGCTGCGCGGCGCCCGGCCGTTCTCCCGCCCCTGACGTGTGGTCCGCGGACGCCAGAATGGATTAACGGTAATTACATTGAACCTTATGGGAAAATTTGCTTCAGGGTGCGACCAAATTCGGAGGGCGGAACGGATTAACCGGATTACATTGAACCCTATGGGGAAATTTGCGTCGGGTTACGAACAACTCGGGATACGCCCAGAGTCACGGAACGCATTAAGTTTGTATCCCGAGGTACCACTGTACATAAATAAATTTGCAGGACTTACCAACGCCAGGGAGAAGGGGCGTCCCAGGGATTAATGACATCTTTTGCACGATGACGTCATTGTGGCTTGTACCCGAGGCCTGTGCATGAGGCATAGGACCAGGGCCCCCGAGATAACTTTGCTCCCACCCCCAGGCTCAGCTCCTGGTCTCCTTTAAGCTCAACGTGTTGATGGAACCCTTTTCCAGGTTTTGCATTCTGCAATAGAGCAGACCCTCGTGTTTCTGCTGGTCTTCCTGGGTGGATCTTCTCTTCACCTGCCAGATTTGCACCTCTCTGCTGGAATTATGCTTTGACCAAAGAAACGTAGGCCTGCGGGTTTGCTGGGTGGTCTTAACAGCCTAAATCTAGCTCGTCCTTGGATGGGAGACCACCAGGAAATGCCAAGCTGGTAGGCTGGGCTGGAATTGTCCATGAGCCTTCTCCACTGTGATAAACAAGCCACACAGAAGTGCCATGAGATCGCCAGCTGGACCCTTCCACAGCACCAGTTAATGGCACTCTTCAGTGGCAGATGTTGGGGACTCAGCCTGTCCTGATGTGCAAGGTAGACATCATGGCCCTGGCAGATGTTCCCTCCTTTATCAACCGCTGCTCCTAGTAGCTGTTGGATATTCTGCTCGGGACTTAAAGCTTGGCTTAACTAGCTTGAGTCACCTGGAGCCATCTCCCAGAGGCCTCCTTCCAGGTGTGTCTGCAAGGGGTGGTCAAAAAAGTCAAGATGGCGGCAGTGACAGCATGATCGAAGCTGCACCTATTTAAGGGGCATCCTTGCTCCCTTCTAATCTGGATGCCACAAGGGTAGGGGATGCATCAGCCTTGCTCAACGTGACGCACTCCAGATTCTGCTGGGATCGCTGATCCCAGAATTTTGCAACCGGCCACACCTATCTGCTTATTTTATTTTATTTTATTTTATTTTATTTTATTTTATTTTATTTTATTTTATTTTATTTTATTTTATTTTAATGTTTTGCTTTCACCCCCCTCCTGCTAGGTCCACCCTTGGTCTCCAAACAGGAGCTCCCTTGTGCAAGGCAGAAGCTGGAGAAAGATCCGTTTCAGGGCACCACCAGGCGCTTTGCAGCCAACAAGCTCTTTTTTGTTTTGAATCACCTCAAGCGACATTGTTCGCAAGACCCGAGGCGGAAGCAGTCGGGGCTTCGGGCCCTGCTCCTCCGCTGGCATCTTAATTGCGACTCCGGGGCCGGACACGCTAGGAAATCATCGGGGTAGGACATTTATTAAGCAGATCGTAAAAGAAATGGATCCTGTGGCAGACTTGAGACACCCCTTTATTTCAAGCCAGGAGGGAATTCAGGCTTAAAATCTATATTTTACGAGCCCTTTGAGAGCATTCAAAGGGGGGGAGAGAGTTGGGAGAGTTTTTTTAATGCCGCTGACTCTATGGCTTTTAGTATAGCTGCGTGCAGGAGGGGGTGCCATCAAAACACACACACACAAAATAAATGTCTGGATCCCACCTCTGCCGTGCCTCGAGGTCTATGTTCTGTTCTGCAAAAAAGGACTTCACGACATTCCCGTTCGGATCCTTGCTCTGAGATGCTCAGCAGGTCCCACCTGTGAGAACTGATGTGTAAATTCAGCCCGCCTCCAGTGTGTGTGTGTGTGTGTGTGTGTGTGTGGCTGGCTGGCTCTTCCGGCGTTTTGGGGGTGGTGGTCAGAGACATCTATGTAAATATCTCCAGGAAATTTCCCCGCAGTGTTTCTCAAGCATCCTGCGCTGTCCGGCACATCGGCTTTGGGACAAATGCTGTGAATTGCTCAACGTCTCTCCGCTCGCTTGCTTTGCCTCGAGGCGCTTGATCCCCACCTTTTCCAGGAGAAGGTATCGTACCTGCCAGGTGTTTTCTTCCCAACCGCAGGTGAATCTCTGCCCTGCAGGGAGACTTTTTCAGGCAGATTTCACCAGAGAAGAGGCTGCCCTGAATTAACTTCTCTTTCTGTGGTTGCAGACGCCATCTGATCTCTCTGTTATTATTTGCAGTTTGGAAAGCGTGTTCAGGCTCTGTTCACGCGGTCCTCCAAAAGTTGGAGCATTTGCAACATTAAAAAAAAAAAGATTGGGGAGCTCTGTAAAGATTTTGCCTTAGCTTTTTTTTTTAAAGGGGTAATTTGAGGATATGCTTGCACAGGCATCTTGTTCATGTGTGATGGGTGTAAATGTGTATCTCTATATTTGTCTGCACAGGCACATGCTCCCCTTTTGATCCCGTTTAATATATTCCCATATGGTAGGGTTAGTCACATTTGCAAAATGTCCATTTGTAAAACGTGGGATGCATTAACAGGAGCGCTGAGTTTAGACCCCACAAAGTGAATGTCCCCCTTTTTCCCCCTGATCAGACCCCACTTGGAAAACTCTGTCCAGTTCTGGGCTCCAGAAAGGACAGTGAATGAAATGAAGCAAGTTCAGAGGAGGATTTCGAAGATGGGGAAGGGGCTAAAAGCCAAACCCTGCGAGGAACAGTTAAGGGTTGGGTAGGTTTAGTCTGTAAAAGAGATGCCCGAGGGGAGATACGATGAGAATAGGGTTTTTATTTATAGTCAGTGGCTAGCAAGATAAAAACACAGACACATTGACCAAAGAAAACAGAAGTGGTGTCTCAATCAAATACGACCTAAAAAATTAAGAAGATGCAAAAGGGATTGTTGAATGTCTGAAGGGTGGGTGCACGCAGAAGGGAATGGATTTATTCTCGTTTGCCCCAGAGGGCAGAACCAGAAGCAAGGGGTTAAAATGGCAGAGAAGGAGGTTCAGGTTAGACATCAGGAGGAACTTCCTGACCATGAATGGTCAGCCAGTGGAACAGGCTGCCACAAGGAGAGGGGCATTCTCTGTCGCTAAGGGGTCTTCAAACAGAGGCTGGAGATCCCCTGTCAAAGACACGCTGGTGGACTCTGCATGGCGTTTGTGATCTCTTGATGTAGGAGAGTATATGGCAAACCTATTGTCATACATAAATAGGAAGGTTTTTAAAATAGAAGTAAATGCTAAGTCTTTTCTGGACAAAAAGAAAGGTAAATTTGACACTGTTAAAGGGGAGGGGGGAATGGAATAGTCAGCTTTTTTTTTTTAACTTTTGAGCATATGCAAGATTCCCCCAACTTTTTATTATTTTATATTGTTTTATTTGTTTCAGCTTTATTGATCATTAACTTTATTGTTATGTGCCATCAAATTGGGGTTGACTCTTAGCGGCCATATAGATGGACTTTGCCTGGGAGAATCTGCCCCCAGCCTGGTCCTTCAGGTCTTCCAACAGTGCCCCCATCACCACTGTAACCGAGTCCCTCCACCTTGCTGCTGGTCATCCTCTTCTTCTCTTTCCTTCCACCTATCCCAGCATTAGAGCCTTCTCCAGAGAGTTAAATCTTCACACTGAATAATTATGTGCATCAAGTTGGTGATGACTCTTAGCACCCACATAGATGGACCTTCTCCAGACTGATCTATCCTCAACCTGGTCCTTCAGTCTTCCAACAATGCACCCATCACCACTGTAACTGAGTCCCTCCCCCTTGCTGCTGGTTGTCCTCTTCTTCTCTTTCCTTCCACCTTTCCCAGCATCAGAGCCTTCTCCAGAGATCTAGGTCTTTGTATAATGTGTCCAGAGTAGGATCATTTGAGCCTGGTCATTTGTGCCTTGAGTGAGAATTCTGGGTTGATTTGTTCAACCATCCATTTGTTTGTTTTCTTGGTTATATTGGACAGCAGCAATGTAGGGAGATGCTTTATAGATTAAGAATAGGAGTTGAGAAACCATCATTTCTTACTATTGCCTTGCTGGCTGTGGTGGCCAAATTTTGTAGTTCAACTATAGATTTCCAATTCTGCTGCAAATAATCTCCTACTGACTTACATACTGACACCGAGAGGTCTTTGCTCCCCTGACTTTAACATTTCTCATAGCGATAATCCATTTGGTTGTGATTCCCTGTGGGAAAATCCCAGGGTCTAGATTTAAAGCTTGAGAAGGGAAATCGAACACATTACAAAGCTTGTTCGTGGCTGCCTTTTCATCAAGGACATCTGCACGGGCAGGGGGGCTGTCCAAAAGTCAAGGCTGTGCAGTCAAAGCCTGCTTCTTTTCTAGGTCCATTGCAACACATAAAAAACGGTTCCAACTGCACGGTCACGGCCACCATCTTGACCTTTTTTGACCCCCTCTGCCAACGCCCCGGAAGGAGAAATGGATTCATCTTTAATCATTTTGCAAAAAGCAAGTCTAATTGCATAGATGCAACTGATTATCACGGTTGTGGGAGGGGAAATACAAAGTTCAGGTAACTGGGTAGAACTTGAAGCCATGTTGATTTTTTCAGTTGACTCTGGGTCACCAAGAGTATTGTGGTCCATGCGATGGATATCTTGGGACAGAGGGAAAATAGAGCTGTTCTAAGTTTTCAGATAGAGCAACTAAGTCTGCTTCTTCTTCTTGGCTTACTAGCTCCACCCAACGTGCCAATTGCCATTTTTTGAGGCGGGGAGTTAGATACCTAATTCTAGTGTTGAAATTCATTTAGAATGGGGCTGTCCATCAAAACAGTCCAGAAACTTTGCTGAACTCCAGATGTCACTGCTAAGATTTCATCCAGGGACCGCAAACTACGCACTCAGGTTGCATTTGTGATGCTCATTAGTTGGCACTGTCTTCCTGAGCTCAGCTGTGATGGGACCCAGCTTTGCACTGGACAAAAAGTTTGTGGGGACACAGCATTGGGAACAATGTCTCCTCTGTAGGTGCTTCCCTTGCATCTTCCAATCCAGTGTTGTACTGAAAGATGTTTCCTCCTTGTCCTCTTCAAGAGAGATGGGCAGTTACTGAAGTACAGTAACTTTTTAGGGACATTTTTGGTGACGGTTGCCAGATTTTAGCCAAATGTAGTACAAGCGTTATGCAGAACATCCCACTTGTAGAGCCTAGCTTCTCCTGGTACCCTCTAGTGCAGTGTTTCTCAACCTTGGGAACTTTAAGATGGGTGGACTTCCACTCCCAGAATTCCCCAGCCAGCCATGCTGGCTGGGGAATTCTGGGAGTGGAAGTCCACCCATCTTAAAGTTCCCAAGGTTGAGAAACACTGCTCTAGTGCATGGGTGTGTAGCACCCAACGTTCTGAAGGCCACCCTCCAAACTGGGTGGGGTCCAGACCCAGACTGGACCTGAGCTTTTGGTGGGGGGGGGGAGGTTTGAGCATTTTGAGGGGTGCAATGGATGCCCTAAGCCTCTGACCATTAAGATCCCCCCAGCCTCCCTAAAAAAGGCAAGGATAAAAGAATTACTCATGTGAATGTACGTACGTACTTATTTATTTATTTAACAGCTTTATGTAGCCATCTGTGTACCAGAGGAACTTTTTGAAAAAGCGATGAGTAAAACGTGCTACTATTGTTATATGGGCTACCAAGTCAGGAGTCTGGCTAGCAGAAGGGCAGGGAGTCATGATAATCTTGATCCCTGTAGACCAGTGTTTCTCAACCTTGGCAACTTTAAGATGCATGGACTTCAACTCCCAGAATTCCCCAGCCAGCCATGCTGGCTGGAGAATTCTGGGAGTTGAAGTCCATGCATCTTAAAATTGCCAAGGTTCAGAAACACTGCTGTAGACATTCATTCATTCATTCATTCACTGCCCACTTGCCCTGCAACTCTGGATGCTAACTGTGAGTTAAAAAATCCAATACTACTACTACTACTTATAATAATCACCACCACCACCACCAAGAACAACAGCATAGCACATCACTCTTGGGATAACTCATAATCCACACAATCACTTCCTCTAACACTGATTCACCCACCATCCTGGCCCACTATTGTGGGAAGAACCAAAGGCTAGCAGAGTTGGGGCCATCTAGATCTCCAGGATACAGTTAGTCCTCACTTAATGACCACTCATTCAACGACCGTTCAAAGTTACAATGGTGCTGAACGAGGAGAACTTATGACTAGTCCTTGTAGTTGCAGCCGTCATGCGTCTCTGCAGTAATGTGGTCACGATCCAGGTGCTTGGCAACTGGCTCACAATTACGACGGTCACAGTCGTGTGATCTCCATTTGCAACCTTCCGTGCCAGCTTCCCCCAAGCAAACTCAATGGGGAAGCTGTCAGGAGGTTGCAAATGGCGACCATGTGATGTCACGCTTTACAACCGTATCACTCAGCAACAGAATTTCTGGTCCCAATTACTGTTGTTAAGCGAGGACTACCTGTATGCTGTTCCATAGGGTAGGCATCGCTAGAGAGGACACATCTGCTGGGTCTCTTCAGATGTTACTGCTTGATAGAAGGGTCCCGGAGCATGCCCACCTTCCCAAGCCTTGTGGGATGGGCATAAACCCACAGGCGATCCCACAGATAATCCAGTCCTGTTCCATGAAGGTAGCTCCAGGAATCTATACGGTTGCCTCTTCAGTCTGGGCATATACAGAAGGGCTGAAGGCCCCCCTCCTGCCCCACAATGATTATTCCAGACTGAAGCTGTATCTAAATCTGATCAGCACGGGGCACTTATGAGTTGTGTGGAATTATTTGCTTTTTGGAGGGTAGCACAAAAGAGTTTTGGGCATGCAGGTGCCACCTTTCCCCTGTCTTGCATGCCTAACACTGTTGCAACAGAGGTGTTGCAACAGAGGGGGAAGGAAGATTATTCTGTAGGGGAGATGCGTGGGAAATTGTTCTACACCTTGTGTGCCAAACATCTGCATGGCGCGGAGAACAATGGCAGTGGGAAGGACGGTGCCTGGGAAAGGTCAACCCCGTGTATCGGTATAGAAATGGGTGTGTGTGTGTCGAGGCGGGGGCAAAATACTGGAGAAAGGCAGAAATGGTTTTCAGGGTCATCCCTCCTGTTTTAGACGGAAGGTCTGGACAAGCTGCAGGTGAGTGAGTTTCTTTCAATGTGCCCATCCATGCTGAAGAAGCAAGCCTTTTTTCAGTTGACTTTAGAATTAAAAGGCTTGCCTCTTCAGCATGGGTCCCTGATTATCGGTGGGGCTTAGAAACCAACCCTCGCTTGGTTGTTGCTTCCAGTTCACAGCGCCTTGGGGAAGAGGAGCAAACGGGGACTTCTCTTGTAGGAGACGTGCTGGAAATTAAGTTCAGAGTGGAAAGGCAGAGATTTATTAAAAAATCAACTCTGGGGAGGCCTACTTTGAAAGTGCCCAGCTTCTTCCCTGGCTTGGAGGCTCCCAACTCTCCCTCATATTGCACAACCCTTTCTGTCAATCCTGCACCCCCCCCCCCGCAAAAAAACCCCACTCCACTGCAAGACGTCAAGTCAAACCTCAAGCCGTTGTTCTTTTCAGAGGCGAGCGAGAGGGGTTTTCTTCTCACTGAGGTTCGGCCCTGCTCCCAGCAGCCCCCTTGCAAGGGGGCATCCGGTTGGAAAAAATGTTTTGCAAAGACCTGGGTGCCTGCTCACGAGAAATACAGTGCCAGGGGGGCAGATGTAGCCAGATAGCGGGGAGATGATCTACGATGCATGGCGGAGAGACCCTGTGTCAATTCCACGGTATTCAGATATTTGCAGAAAATGCACGCTTCTCTTAACATTAAAGAGAAACTGGTCAGGCCTTGGCAAATATTGTTAAATGCTCTGGATTGAGCACATGTTCCTACCCCCATGTGCATTTTCCTTTTCCCTTACAGGCCCAGCGGGTAGCGCACACGCGCAATTTCATTTGATTTCATAAGTGAAAGAAATCTCTGCTTAATGTTATTCGCTTCTGCTGGGTATTGAATTGTATAGCAGAGGAGGAAAAGGGCTGGATTTAGACTGTAGCAATTCCAAGTCTCTGCTTGGCTCTGGAGTCCAGTGGGTGATTCAAGGCCAACGAAAGGACTCTCTCCCAGTCCCACCAACCCCACAGGGTTGTGGTTGGGTTAAAAGGCACAAAGTGTGTGTTGCCTTAAGCTCCTGGTCGAAAGGGAGAGATGTAGCTTCTGTCTTAACGACAGAAAATAAAGTCTTTTTCGCCACGTTCAAAGCTAAATTGGGGAACAATTTGATGGGTTCCTACAGGCCAGTGTTTCTCAACCTTGGCAAATTGAAGATGGGTGGACTTCAACTCCCAGAATTCCCCAGCCAGCATGGCTGGCTGGGGAATTCTGGGAGTTGAAGTCCACCCATCTTCAATTTGCCAAGGTTGAGAAACATTGTACAGGCTGTACATCATAGTTCTCAAAGGGCCAGAGATTAGCTACCCGTGCCTGTGTAGAGACGGTTAGGTCGTCTAGACAAGACGATTAGAGGCCGTGCGTCCAATTCCCTCCGGAGACACGGGTGCCAACCCTCTTCTCTGTTCCCCTGTTCTCGGTTGGCAAGGTTGGGAAACTCTGCCCAGAAATTCTTCGCTGCCACGCTTTTTGCACCGCGCAGGGCTTGCAAAGTTCACACCCCAGAAAAGCGCGCTGAAGTTCTACCTCCCCATCGTTGACGCGGCTCTCTCTACGCCTTTGTCCACCTCGCGTTCCCACTTCCTTCTCTCGGTGACAGACCCGCTCTGGGGCCCGGCAGCCGTGACCTGCTCTGCCCAACCCTTCCACAGGTGCCAAAGATCCCTTCTCCTCCGGGATGGCTTTGAACAATGCCAGCTCGCCCTTCCCTCGCCCCGAGGACCGCTCACATCTTCCTTTTCCTCTCTTCTCATTACCTCCTCTTTGAACTCTCCATCCAGCCCCATTTCTGTGCAGGGAAGAGGGAGCAACCCGCAGCTCTCTCAAACGGGTTCCGTTTCCTTCTATTTAGCGGCTCCTCTACTAATGCGTCCAAAAGGATCTCCAGGAGGGGCCCTGGGTATAAAACACGGGCTGGGGGTAGGGGTGGGAACCCAGCAAAACAGCAAGATCGGAGAGGTTATTGTTTCCTGTTATGAACGTTTCAGGAGCGAGAATTAGTTGCTTAGAGAAAGGGAACGAAAGGGGGTCCGTCCCCCCAGCACCTTTAATGGGACACGGACCTTCTGTTTTCCTAGTCCCGTTTCAGGGCAGGAAAGCTGCTTGCCAAAGACGTCGTGACCTTTTTGTGAGCTGAATGAGAGACACCCCAATTTTTCTTTTTTCTTTGTTTTAATTTGATTTCGGTGGTGCTGTTTCTGGACCGAGAACAGACAGAAAGAAACAACCGTAGGTGCCCCCCCACCCATCCCGATTGGTGTTTTTGTTGGCAAGGTGCTGGATGGAGTAGCTGGCAACCCTTGGGGTCTTTTTAATGTCTTTTGAGGGGATTCTTTGCCCCCCTGATAGGCATGATTCCCACCAGGGTGGAGAAGACAGTGTCATTGTGGCTATCAATGAATTTTACACCATTGGTCTGAGATACTAGAGAGCCAGTCTCTAACCCTGGGAAATCAGCTTCTCTGTTAGAGTCCATAACTGCTCCTTCTTGTCTTCAGAGATACCAACTAATAAATAACCAAAAAGCGGAAGCAGCTCATATTTTTTCCAGTTCTAGTTCCAAGAGATTTGTGTTTCTCCTAGTAGACTGCTACAACGAAGTCCAAAGCTAAATAGCTGGGGGGGGGGGGGGATTGCATAAAGGCAGCCTCACACTTCACCATGAGATTGCAGCCCTTGTGAGATGTTTTGACGTTGCCTTGAACCCACTTTGAGGTTTTCATAGCAGCCAACATCTTGGCAAAACCAAGTGGGCTTTTGGTCCAAGCAGCCGTCAGTTGTGGTTCTCCAACAAATCAGTTCCAGGTCGGATATGCAAAGGACCCAGCTAAGTCAGCTTTACAAGGCCTTTCTTTGTCCTTGTGTTGGGTAGCAGGGTACCAAAGGACAATCACATGAGCTGTGAGAGGGTTGCTAGATCCCATCCGCTCACAGGGGTGGAACCATTCATGATAGGTTGGGGAATCGAGTTTAGTGGGGCCCTTGAGATAACCGTGGTGTTCTAGCTTCCACCTGTCTTGAAAAAGAGTCTGGCTTGGTGATTCACTTGGACCCTTGGAGGTCAGGCTGAAGACAGGATGGACTATTGATTGGGGGCGAGAGGAAGCAATCTCAAGATTTTCCTTTGCCTGGAAGTGCAGATAAAGCTTCTCATGAAAGGAAGAATAAGAACAGTTTGGCCTTCCGCTTCCTTCCACAAGAAGACCCATGAAACTGGAAAATCCTGGTTTGGGATTAAACCCAGCTTTCCTGTAACCAAATCCATTCAGTAGGCTAGGTTGCAAGACTTCAGTGCTTCAAAGCCTCTTAAGAAATCTTAGCCCAACAAACAGTCAAAGAAGGACATCCTCAACATCTGGTCTGTCTCCAAGAGCTTTCCAAAGCATCAGGTTCCAGCCGGGGGCCTGAAATTTCCACAGAGACACACTCCATCACTCTGAGGGACGTGAGTCATGTATGGTGGCTTTAAAGCTTTATTATTATTATTTTTGTCAAGCCTGCGCTGGCAGTGAAGTGGTTTAGTGAGCAACAGAGGAAACTGCAAAGTTCTTCCAGAAGACATCAGGGATTTGCACTCGGTTTGGTAAAGTAGGAAGCCTCTGCGTCAGCCAGATGTGCTTTAAATACAAGATGGCTGGTCACCCTTCCTTCATTGGCACGGCCTCAGGTTTCAGCTCTCTTTCCTGAGTCCCCTTCTTTAAAATCTCCCCAAATATGTTTCTTCTGGACTTCCCATGGGTGCAAGGCTTCTCAACCTTGTCCACTTTAAGATGTGGGGACTTCAACTCCCAGAATTCCCTAGCCAGGTGGCAGCTGGTCACTGTGCCAACCTTTCATACGAAGCTTGAATATGTATCTGCCCGAAGATAGGGCTTAAGTCTCTTTCACACATCCTTCTAAAGCAGTGTTTTTCAAATTTGGCCACTTTAAGAGGGGTGGACTTCAACTCTCAGAATTCCCCAGCCAGCATGCAAGCAGGAGGTTGGGCTAGAAGACCTCCAATGTCCCTTCCAACCCTGTGATTCGGTGGATGTTTTGAGTGTGTTAGCTGCCCAGGGTCACTTGGTGAGGTGGGCAGCCATATAAATTTAATAAAATAGTACAGGTAGTCCTTGACTTACAACCATTCATTTAACATCTTGACCATTTGAAGTCAAGATGGCACTGAAAAAAATAACTTATGACCAGTTCTCACATTTCTGAGCATCCCCACAGTCAAGTGATCAAAATTTGGGTGCTTGGCAACTGGCATGTATTTAGGATGGTTGCAGCATCCCGGGGTCACGTGATCGCCATTTGTGACCTTCCCAGGGGGCTTCCAACAAAGTCAATGGGGGAAGCCAGATTCACTTAACAACCACAGCAAAAAAGGTCATAAAATCAGGTGTGACTCACTTAATGACTTCATTGCTTAGTGATGGACATTCTGGTCCCAATTGTGGTCATAAGTCGAGGACTACCTGTAAATATAACTATTACTGTTATTATCCTGGCAAGCATCCAGGCCTCTTTTTCATTCTTGGAGCCATCCGCTGCCCAACTGTGTAAACACTTCTTGCTTTGACCCTGAAAAGTTAGTGTTTTCTATCTAATGAGTGTTTACCTGGTGAAGATTCTAAATTTCCCTCTGAAATACATAGTTAGCTGCCTGCCAGACCAAAATATTTGCATTGCACCGTCTACAACTACCTGAAATGTTATCATTTTGTGGTCTGTGGCCTTTCTCTCTGCGGGTGTCTCTTGGCAGAGCTTCCAAAACCTATCTCAGCTTTTGGGATAAGCGATTTCTCAAGGTCTCCCAGGAGAAGGGGGCCTTTCTTCTTTATTAGGGGCGAGCTCTGCCCTGTTTTGAACCGCCCCCCCCATGCCACTTGGAAGATCTGTAAGAATTTTCCATTCTCAAAGAGACTGCTTGTTCGTCTCTGCATGAGATACTGTTGTTCATCATCATCATCGATTAAACTTGTATGACTCTGAGCATCCCTCCTGATTGTCAGGAGGAAAGCTAGAGCAGCAACTCACACACACAGAGAAGTCAACACACACCCACGTACATACATACATAAAGACGCATACCCGTGCGCACAGATATATTTATTCATTTGCAGCAAAAAGTGATTATTAAAATACAACATCATCAAAAAGTTTAAAAATTTTAAATTTTGAAATACAAAATTAGCCACTGTCGGTAGTTGGTTTGGTTGCCAAGATGCTCCAATGGTACCCAGCTTCCGCAAAATTGCCTCCCCCCTCCGCTTTCCATACAGCTGTCCCCACCCTATATATGGAGAAATCCCATATATTAGTCAGTTTGATTATTCCTTTATTTCAATTTGTTACAGCTGCCCAACTCCGACACGGGCTCCGGGCAGCGTGCAGAACCGAAAAACAGTAAAAACCATTAAAAGCATAAAACTAGCCAGACAGTTCGGAGTCCAGCAATCAGAACAGCCCTGCTGTGCACCGACTCGGTATAAGAAGTGAGAAATTTAATTTGGGTCTCTCTAGATTAGCAAGGGATTTGTTCTAATTTCTTGCCAGGGTGTTGCTTCTTAAATAAATACCACCAAGACCCCGCTTATCCTTGTAGTGGCACCTAAACGTGGGGGTAAAAAAAGCAAATGTGGGTGGGGTGTTTTTAAGAATGGGAGGGGGATGTGTGGGTCAGGCAGTTTTTCCAAAAAAAAGCAGGATAGGCAGTTTTTCCAAAAAAGCAGGGTCTGCTTTGCACTGGGAAATCCTAGTGTTATGGACCGTGCTGGGAAATATATTTTAAATATATTTTGCCATATTATATTATTTTATATTATATTCATATAATTATATAATAATGTATTATATAAGTATATTATGTATATTATAATTAAATAATTATAATATATATTGTATTTTATATTTTTTATTACATTTTTTTTTTTAAGTCATGGTGGGAATGTGTTGCTGCTAATGTGTGCATCGACCCTTAATTTAGGATTGGCAGGATGGATACCGAAGAGCAAGACCACCAAGGGAGGTGCAGTAAAACCTTTCAGAGGAAGTTTATTAAGCCACTGTCTCTGGATAGACTCACAGCGCCGGGAGGGATCCGTCCCCCATCAGCTGGGTGAGCCCGGATGGGGAGGATGGTCTCTGGAATCGGACTCAGAAAGGGGTTGCTTTTGTTGGGCAAGTTTTATAGCTCTGCACCCTCCCTTTTCCCCGTCCACAACCGAGTTGCTCAGTTTAGGCATCAGCAAAGGAAGGTTAGATATTAATGAGGATGAAGTGTCTAGCACAGTGTTTCTCAACCTTGGCAGCTTGGAGATGGGTGGACTCCAACTCCCAGAATTCCCCAGCCAGCCATGCTGGCTGGGGAATTCTGGGAGTTAGAGTCCACCCATCTCCAAGCTGCCAAGGTTAAGAAACACTGGTATAGTTTGACCCAATGGCAATTCGCACATGGGCCAGCACAGGGATGATGTTCGTACAACACACTAAACTGTAGTCTGCTTAGACATGGCCAGCTGAGTCAATCACACTTGAATGAGGTTCACACAACACCCGAACCCCGGATTATATAGCATCCTAGCCAGATTCACTAGCCCCAGCTTGACTCCCAGGTCGGGTGATGGAGAAAGAAAGGCGGCCTTCGGACGTAAGAAAAAGTGAACTGTCCCCTGTTGGAAAATCAATCTGGATTCCCATCTCAAAGGCTGGGTTTTCATGCCACGGCCTTCCCCGCGTCAGTTAAAACCCAGTGGCTGCGTTTTAATGCCCAGTGTCCTAGGCTTGGCTAGGTTTAACTTTGGTTTGTTTTAACTTGATTTGGTTCCACCTTGGTCAGTTCTTATCTGGGTCCTGGTGCTGTGTGAACTAGGACCGTTTGGGGTAATGTTGTAGTGAAGGTGTTGGACTGGCACCAGGGAGACCCAGGTTCAAATCCCCCCATAGCCTTTGAAGCTCCCTGGGGGACCTTCTCTCTCCCAGCCCAGCCTCCCTCACAGGGTGGTGGTTGTGGGGGAAAACGGGTGGCGGGAGGGGCGCGTGCAAAGGCTTGAGCTCCTGAATCAAAGCCGGGCTAAATAATAAAATAAATAAACAGTCCAGGAGCTTTGCTGGAGTCTAGCAGCCTTTGCATAGCTCCATGCCTTTTGAAAAAGACTTTTGCACGACGACAGGCCTGTGCCAGAGGAGTCCCCGAGCGCCAAGGTGCCAACGCCTCTCGCCATGCTCGCGGGGTGGGCACCTCGGAGAATCTGCAGCCGCTTCGTGCTGGAGAGGAAAACGCCTTGGAAGAGCTGCGCAAGGGAGTGGCAGGAATTCATTCGTGGAAGGAATTGTTCTCTCCGGCACATATTTATGTCTCCCAAATGCCAAAAATAGAGGGGGTTTCTCTAGCCGTCTGACAGGCTTTGAAGCATCTTCCAAGCTGCCTCCCTCCAATCCATGTGGCACTTTGGGATGGTTGTTTTACTGCCCTGCCAAATGGGGCGGGAGGAGGATCGACGGGCCAACAGGGACCCTTTTGGATCTCTGACTTCTGTGCATTTGATGTGGCTGCCCCAAATAGATCAGTCAGGCTAAATAAATTAGATTGAAGTTACCCGTGACTATTCTTGGTTAACACTTTTGTTCCCCAAGGTACTTTGTCCCGTTTCTACTACCGCCCACTTTTCTTTAGCCCCCTCCTCAAAAGCTATTGCTTCAGGGCCAGCCCAGTAGAGATGATGCTACCTGATTATTATGAGTGATGATTACAATTAATGACGATGATTAGTACAAAACGTGTCCCGTTAATGCTGACTGCATGAATGGTGGATTTTCTGCAATTTGCATATGGCTGCTTAACCCGAAAGCAAACAGTGAGATGGGTATGTATGTATGTATATCATTTAAAGAGAAAATACTTGTGGTGGGTGGGTGGGTGTTGTTGTTTTGGCTGCTGAAGGCATTGTCTGTTACCTGGATGCCTGAAAGACCGAATGATATTTAGACGAACCTCCAGGTTCAGAGGCAGTACCTCTGAATATACCAATTGTTGAGAGAGAGTAAAGGGCCGCTGCCGTTTTGGACTATCTCTTTGACTCCTGTTGGGACAGAAAGCTGGACTTCACCTGATTCAGTTTCTCCATCCTGCAGAGTTGGGGTAGATGAGCATCAGGGAGAAACCGAGTCAAACCCATTCTGCACCATGGAAAGCCAGCTGGTCACACTCTCTCCCAGCCCAACCAGTTGCAAGCTGGGAGGGTGGGTCATTTAAGGCCATTTTGTCCAGGAGTTCCCCAGTACAACCAGCTGGGTTAAACCTCCTGAGATATCATGGTTGGTGGAGATGTGGGCCCTTTCAACCCAGGACTTCTCTTTTCTAAGCAAAGCCCAAAATGCAGAACTCAACAAACTTATTCAAAAGTTATTGAAACATTGCTGAAACATCAAAGGTAATTGTGCAACTGGGGGGGGGCGGGGTGTGTGTCAAAATGTACAGAACAGCGGGCCCAGCCATGCCCGCCATTTTGCACATTTTGACACCCTTCCAAGACCCGTGAGGGCAGTCGTGCAGCTTTGCACATAGCAACCTCCCTTACGCTGGATGTTTTTCAAATCACGAAAGAATAAGATTCTGCGCTGGTCAGCTCCACCTCAGGGACCGGTCTGGTTCTGGGCTGCTCCTTTGAGAGAGTAACCCATGCGGGGTGGGGGGGGGAGGGAGAGGATGATGGGGTCGAGAATGGAGAAGAAAAAGATTTGAAAAGAGTCTAACAGCTGAGAAAGGATGACTCCAAGAAAGAAAGACCTCTTTTCTTCCGGAGGGCAGGAATTCTGGAGCTAAGCTGCAGGAAGGCAGAGTCCACAGAGTCCCTAACGGTTCAACAACCCTGGGAGGTCGGTTAGGCCGAGGGAGTGTGACTGCCCACCCCAGAGTCACACAGGAAGTTTCCAGGGCAGAGGCTGGAGGAGAACCTGGGCTCTCTTGAACTGGTGCACCACAGCTGGTTCTTTTGCGGTAAACTGCATTCATGCACTTTTTGGCCAAGTTAGCAAGGAGTTTAATGATAGAATTGCTTTCTTTCTTTCTTTCTCTTTCTTTCTTTCTTTCTTTCTTTCTTTCTTTCTTTCTTTCTTTCTTTCTTTCTTTCTTTCTTTTTCTCTCTCTCTTTCTTCCTTCCTTTCTTTTTCTTTCTTTCTTTTTCTTCCTTTCTTCCTTTCCTTTCTTTCTTTCTTTCTTTCTTTTTCTTTCTTTCTCTTTCTTTCTTTCTTTTTCTTTCTTTCTTTCTCTTTCTTTCTTCCTTCCTTTCTTTTTCTTTCTTTCTTTTTCTTTCTTTCTTTTTCTTCCTTTCTTCCTTTCCTTTCTTTCTTTCCTTCCTTTCTCTCTCTTTTTCTTTCCTTTTCTTTCTTTTCTTTCTTTCTTTCTTTCTTTCTCTCTCTCTCTCTCTCTCTTTCTTCCTTCCTTTCTTTTTCTTTCTTTCTTTTTCTTCCTTTCTTCCTTTCCTTTCTTTCTTTCTTTCTTTCTTTCTTTTTCTTTCTTTCTCTTTCTTTCTTTCTTTCTTTCTTTCTCTTTCTTTCTTTCTTTTTTTCTTTCTTTCTTTCTCTTTTTCTTCCTTTCTTTTTCTTTCTTTCTTTTTCTTTCTTTCTTTTTCTTCCTTTCTTCCTTTCCTTTCTTTCTTTCCTTCCTTTCTCTCTTTCTTTTTCTTTCCTTTTCTTTTTCTTTCTCTCTCTCTCTCCCTCCCTTCTCCCTTCCTCCTTTCCTTCCCCTCTTTTCCCCTCCCCTCCCTTCACCCTCATCCCTCCCCTCTCCCCCTCTCATTCCTTCCTTTTGTCCTTTCACTTATCTATCCTTCTTTTCTTCTTCCCTTCTTCCCTCCCTCCCTTCCTTCCTTCCTGCCAACCCCATTAGAAACCAGCCCTGTGGGATTTGGGGAAGGGCTGTTGAGATAATCCACGTCCTGGAGCCCTCCAGAGGCAGCTCAGAGCCCCCCAGCCAAAGGGTGCCTGACTGACCTCGCAGGGCGGGCGCGCTCTGGGGGCAGCAGCGGGTTCCAGTCTCAGCAGGCAGAGCAGCCGTGGTGGGAGGTGGGGCTGGCAGAGGCCGATCGGCTGGACCCGCCTGGCTTTGCTTTCTCGTGGGCTGCACCGAGAAGCAGCCCTTGGACGAAGCGGTGCTCTGAGCCAGCGCATCTCTTGCTGACGTCTTTGCCAGACGGATTTATAGCACCGCCTGGCGAAGCGTCTCCAGTGAGGAGTCTGTGGCTTGCCTTCCTACGGACAATGGTTGTAACCGCTGCTGAAACAATAACTTTGCAATTAAGTCTCTTTCAGACTGTCCGGCAAGCCTCCTGCAGTGTTGTTTTCCTGCATTTATATCTCTGTCCTTCCTTTGTTTTGCTCTGGTTTTTTACAGTTCCTCCTCCCTTGTTGCCCATTTCCTCCCTTCCGTCTATTTATTCTCTTCTTGCTTTGCTTGCCCCAGTGTTGAAGCGAGTGGCGTCTCCCGCATCTGTGCACCCGCTCTTAATTTTCGGAGCTAGCCCCTTCGGTGGATTTCCGCTGCCCTCCAGTCATCTTTCAGGCTACGCGTTTTAGACCGTTCCTTGAGCTAAGATGCAAACACACCGACAAGATCCTCCAGAATCCAGAGCAAACCCTGAAAACGCTGCGGTTCCAAAGGCCGCTCTGGAACGCTGCCCAGTGCTTCCCATTTGAGAGAATATATTTTTCAAAAGGCGCAAAGCGTTCGAGAAATCCTCCTGAGATGCATCTGTAGCATCAGCAGCCTTCTCCAGTTGCTCTGCTCCTTTCCTACCCGTGTGTGATGTCGTGACCCACAGCAAAGGGGCAGAGGTTATGGCGTGATGCTGCTTTTGTCACCCCCCCGACCTTCCCCAGCAGCTTGGTGAAAGGCTGGTTGGCAAAAGTTGCTTTGGCACCCTTTTCTGCTCCAGCTGGTGGAGCCCATCCTGAAGTATCTGGTAGCCTTCACTGGTCAGAAGAGTTACCCCAAAGGGAGGTCTTCATTGCAGGTAGGCCCATCTTGAAGCCTGGCGCTTTGGCATCCTGCTTGGCAGCTGATCCTTGTTCGCTGGCGCGCTGGTTTCTCCCTTCCTGGCTCCTTCAAGACTGGGCTGTTGCGTTTCTGTGGCTCTACCCCTGGAGAGGCTCTTCCGGGGATGTCCAGTAAGGCTGCCTGCACAATCTGTGCAGAGGGCAACTAAGGGGCTGGTGTGGGCCTGAAAAAAAAAGATGCAGCTGCTTTAATGAGCCCCTCATTAAAGCAGCTCTTCCAGCAGCCGTGTCTTTTTCAGGCTGGAGTGGAAGCTCTGAATAAGCAGAGCCGCTGCGCTCGTGTGGCTTCCGAAGCATTTTCCCAAATCTTTGAGTCCTAATCTTTTCGTTATCATTTGGCAGGCCTCACGTGTTCTTGAAGCATATCCCCCCACCTTCTGCAGTTAAACAGTCCAAAATGCAACCTCTAGGCAATTCATTACAAAGCAAAGCAAAATCTTTTTTTTTTTTTTTTGAGGAAGCCCTTTGTCTTTTTGCAGAACGATAGACATTTTTTTTTCTTTGTTACCATGCAGAATTCCAGACATCCTGCTCCGGTTTCAGTCTTTTCCTTGATCTCCCGAGCCCCAGGTAAACACCATCACCAGGTACACGGTGGATTTTCCTCTGCTGGGGACTTGCTACAAGTCTGGGCAAAAGTGACTTTGTTCTACTTCTATCCCAGCTTCCAGGGTTTCATTTCTCCCAAAGATTTCCACTCAGAGCTTTGCCTGGCCACGTGCTCCCCAGATGCTTCTCATTAGTCACGCCTTCCGTCCTTCTGAACCCGTTGCCAGTGCCCAGACTGGCAGCCTTAACTTTCAGCTTAACAGAAAGGAAGCAAAAAGCAGAAAGTTAACCAGGAGGATTTTTTAGGAAAGCTTAAGCGGGTGGCTTGAATCTCCTCTCCTCTCCTCCCCTCCCCTCCTCCCTTTTTCCTTTCCTTTCCTTTCCTCCCTTTCCCCTTCCCTTCCCTTCCCTTCCCTTCCCTTCCCTTCCCTTCCCTTCCCTTCCCTTCCCTTCCCTTCCCTTCCCTTCCCTCTCTCTCTCTCTCTCTCTCTCTCTCTCTCTCTCGATTGATATGTTGACAGAATCCATTGTGGACATGCTGTGGTTTTGGGCTTATTGTTTTGAATTGATGCCTTTGGCTGTTTGGAGAAAGGTGGGGAGGGGGAGAATGGGTGCTTTGCTGTCAGAAAGGCGGAGTTGGACAGGATGTGTTTAAAAGTTTGCCAGACAGTCTTCCTTTCAAGCTGGCCAGGGATTCGTTTCGCAAAGCGTTGTTTTTTTTGATGGGGAGACAAATTTCCCCCCTCCGGATTTCTCCCCCTTGAAGAAGCATCTGGCTTGAGCTGAAACATTTCTCTGTGAGTACCTGGTTTGTATTAATTTGATCCTCCATTCTGTCTCCTGGTGTCATTTTAGGAGAGAAATGAGACCAAGCGACTTTTAAAAAATGATCCTGCAACTCTTAAACTTGCGTTAGAATCTTAAAGTAGGCTTGGTCTTCAACAAACCCCAGAGTTTAATGGAATTTTTGAGTTCAGAATAGCAACTTTCCTAAAAAAGCAAGGTCTAGTGGTTAAAAAGATTACCATGTTTATAACGGTGTAAAATATTGTGGATTGCATTCCACCGAGTCTGTCAAAATTTATGTGCACTCTGTTTTTAGTGTTTTTACTGTTTTCTTGTTTTTGCTAATGTGGAAGTCTTCCTGCTGTCTTAAAAGTCCCCACCAGCTCTTCTGAGATTTCCTCTTCTGGTCCATCTAGGATGAAGCCACTTGAGCAAAGGTGGAAGAGAAGATGCATGCATATGAAACACCTAGGCTTCAAGCAGATTCCGGCATCCTTTTCTTTTCGTTATTGCATATTCTTGGCTAGTTCGGTTTCTGGGTATTTTCAAGCAGAAGACTATGAGCATCAATTAAAAATCATTCTGGTGCAATCCATTAAAAATTTAAAAAAGACTCCATCTGTTAATTAAAAATTATTCTGGAGGGATCCATTTTTTTTAAAGACTCCATCTATCAATTAAAAATCATTCCAGCGCAAACAATTAAAATTTTTTAAAAAGACTCCTTCTATCCATTCAAAATCATTCCGGAGCCACGCAGGTTTCTCCTAAGCGTAGTTGTGTTCAAAACGGGCTGAGGACGGGGGCTGTTAAGAAACCCCAACCCAGGGGCCAGCAGCATTTCCACTGCAACTACTGTGTACATGAGAGACCCATCCAGGAGACAAGAAGGTGTTGAGGTTTGGGGAAAGAAATCATAGATCACCAGTCCTTCTTTTAAGTGTGGTTTAAAATAGTTCCTAGACATTTTCTCATCGCTCTCCAGTTGGCCACCCTCACCCGCAACATGGGGTTTGAGGCCCAGAGTTCCCAGGAGGGCTTTGGGCTGCGGAATTCGGGGAGCTGAGACCCCCAGAATGGGGAAAGTTGTTTGCCTGGAGATGCCCTTGAAAGCAAGGGCCTCCCCATGGGGGTGCTTGGAGGAGCAGCGCTACAGCAGTAGGGTTAAGGATGTGTGTGCGCTCGAGACTTCAGGGAGTCTCCTCATTTTGGGAAGAGGAGCCTGGAAGAGCTGTAGGGCGCTCCAATGATCACTTGTGGTGATGGGTTAGAAATGATTTTGCTTTGCAGGGATCTCCGAAGGATTGCCTCCTTTGTGGTCCTGCCCATCTCCAAGATCATCTTCAGATAGTTCACTGGGCGCCTCTCTCTGTAGCCAGCAGCTCCAGGGGAGTAAGCTTTTCATAGTTGGCTCCTGACTTTCCAATGCCCTCCTTAGCGAGGCCTGCCTGGCACTGTCCTTACTGGCTTTCCAGCCCCGAGCAAAGCAGTTTCTTCTTCGAGGCCTTTCCATAATGTCCTAACAAGGCTGAGACATTTTAAAACCTTTCGCTGCTGTTTTTACTCTCTGGGTCGTTGTTCATTCTCCTGTTTATTTTAGTGGGTATATCTTAACATCGCGTTTTCATGTTTCGGCTGTTGTTTGTTTAGTGTTTCTGACTTACTGTTTGGATTTTATTGTAAACCGCTTTCCATTTCTTTTAATGGGAAGCAACATATAAATGAACGATGAGTGTTATTATATCATTTGTTATTAAAATTGTTATATTAAAGAAGCTTTGTTGCGGAGGAACAAAATCCATGCAAAAAGTTTTATCATGCAAGCTTCTGCTCCTCTTTCTTGTAATCCATGCCTGGGACTCATGGCCTTATCGTGTGATGGTCTGTAACTGGAGGGGCCATAATCTCCCTGGGGGCTGCCATCTGTCCCTGTGATTGGTATGCCAATGGCTCGGATCAAACAGGGTCATGTTGTAGACACTGGGGGTACCCCCACCTTGGATCGACTGTGGCTGACTCCCATCTGTCCCTGCATGGATGGTGGCCACAGGGAGGAGGCATGGGAAGGAGAATGTCCTGACCATTGACTGGACAAGACGGTGTGTTGGGGCTCCCCCTTTCTGGTGACATTAGCAAGGAATCTCCTGCGAGTGGGTCTTTGTGAGCTAACTGGTGGCTTGAGTTCCTTCATAAGTGGCTGCAAAGAAGAGGTCCCAGGAGAGTGGTCATCTTCCCTGGGGTGAGCTACATGGCTTCACGAGCTGGTCTTTTTCTCCCATTTGACAAGAACAGGTACTACTTTGTGGCAACATGTGAACACCTCTTTCACACAACCAGCTGCTTTTCTTTCTGCTTTTCCATTTTGGTCGGGCAAATGAGAGTTTGTTCTTGACAACGTTTTGACTCATTAGGCAGTTTCTCTGTTTATTTCTGTTACTGGGCATCTGAGATACTCCAGTGGTGTATCACTCTGAGTGCCGTACAGTACATCCCAGCTCCTCCTCTGAGTCTGTGGAAGTGCGCAAGAGCTGTGCCTCTTCCGGGATGTTTTTTTCAACCTCCCCATCTGACCTGCAGCTCTGCATCCTCCTGCTGGTCTCCCATCCAAACACTAACCAGGTCTGACTCTGCTTAGCTTTTCCAAGGTTAGAGCGGGTAAGATGCTGCCCCCTGGCTGCATAGGTAGGATGTGCTGAAAAAAAAGCGGTTGATCTCAGCAAAGCATTGAGTCGAAATGCAATTAAGAAATTAACCTTACCCCTGGACTGGCTGTGACTTGGGTTATCCTCCCAGTTAACAGATGGAAATATCTGGAAAACACAGTTTAAGAACAGGTTCCGTTCCCAAGGTCTGTCCTTAAGTCAGATTTGTATGGAAGCCAGAACAGTATTATTGTGTAATATTGTATAAGTAGTATGGTGTAATGAACTCGAACCACTGTGTATTTAACTCGAATTTTGATACAACAGGCTCTGTTCTGAACTATGGGTTGTCCTTAAACCAGGCGTTCTTAACCCTGGGGACTACCTGTACACCATATCAGACTGAAGGGTCTTCCAGGAAGAAAAAAGGGAAGGGAGGAAGGGAGGAGAGGGTGAAATGAAGGGAAGGAAGGAGGGAGGGAGGGAGGGAGGGAGGGAGGGAGGAAAAAGAAAAAAGAAAAGAAAGGAAAGAAAGAGGGAGGGAGGGAGGGAGGGAAAGAAGAAAGAAATCTGCAGATCAGATTTATAAAGTCAACTTCCTATTTACTTTTTGTAATAATTTCAAAACTGACCCGCAAGGGCAGCATGTTGGATTAGGAATACAGAATTCTGCATCTTCCTTGAAAATAGCTGCCAGCTCAAAACAAAATTACACGAGTGTCATTCGCCATCCCTTCACGTACGTCTTCCCTCCTGCAGCTTCCAGGGATCCCCCCAGATTCCTCCAGAGAGTTTCCCAACCCAAAGAAGCTGATTTTGTGATTTTTGGGGTGGGGGGGAGTGCTTCAGAAGGAAGGAGAACTTTCCGCCATCAAGCAATCATCTGGTTTGGGTACAAGCTGTTTTGCTCTTGCAGCCACTGGAAGCTTGGGTTCTGATTAAAGCTTTTTTAAAAAACTGCCCTCAAAAGTTCCTTTAGCAACTTCTGAAACTTACTTTCATTAGCCAAAACAGCCCATCAGAACTCCACACACCTGGAATTTGGGGCGTAGCTGGAATTGCCACAATACAGAAAATTGAGCAAGGGAGAGGGTGTGCGTGTGCATGTATTTTTATGTCCACACTTAAAAATAATGCAGAATTCCAGTAGGAAGTGTGAGGGTAGCAATCATTTCCTGGACAGGTTTAGATGAAGTATCATTTACTGATTTATTGTCAGGCACCTAAAGAGCTTTGGCTGTTGGGTGGTTAAAAATATTAATCAATAAATACACATAAATAAATAAACTCACTTTGAGAGCCAGTTTGGTATAGAGCAGTGTTGTCCAAACTTGGCCACTTTAAGATGAGTGGACTTCAACTCCCAGAATTCCCTAGCCAGCCATGCTGGCTGGGGAATTCTGGGAGTTGAAGTCCACTCATCTTAAAATGGCCAAGTTTGGACAACACTGGTATAGAGGTTAAGGCACCAGGCGAGAAACCAGGAGAGCCTGAGTTCGAGTCCTGATTTAGGCTCTCAGATCCAGCTGGATGACTTGGTGGGTCAATCACTCTAGCTCAGCCCTGGGAAGAAGAAGGCCAGGGCCAGCCACATCTGAAAACATTGCCAAGGGAACTACAGCGATGTCATTATTATTGATATTATTGAGAGTCACTTTGGTATGGAGCAGTGTTTCTCAACCTTGACCACTTTAAAATGGGCGGACTTCAACTCCCAGAATTCCCCAGCCAGCCATGCTTAAAGTGGTCAAGGTTGAGAAACACTGGTGTAGAGGTTAAGGCACCAGGCTAGAAACCAGGAGGCCCTGAGTTCAAGTCCTGATTTAGGCATGGATCCAGCTGGGTGACTTTGGGCCAGTTCCTCTCACTCAGCCCTAGGAAGAAGAAGGCCAGAGCCAACCACTCCCAAAATTGCATGGACCTGAGTCAAGACTGACTCAAAGGCACCCAGAAATAAATGAATGAATGAATGAATGAATGAATGAATGAATGAATGAATGAATGAATGAATGAATGAATGAATTCATGTATTCCAATCTCCCTCTTTTATGTTACAGGCCGTAAATGATTAGCCCCTATGACAAACATGAGCTGGAGTTTCCTCACCCGCCTGCTGGAAGAAATTCACAATCACTCCACTTTTGTGGGGAAGATCTGGCTCACCGTCCTCATCGTCTTCCGCATTGTCCTGACGGCCGTCGGAGGCGAGTCCATCTATTCGGATGAACAGAGCAAATTCACCTGTAACACCAAGCAGCCGGGCTGCGATAATGTCTGCTACGATGCCTTCGCGCCTCTTTCACACGTCCGGTTCTGGGTCTTCCAGATCATTATGATCTCCACCCCGTCCGTCATCTACTTGGGCTACGCCATACACCGGATCGCCAGGTCCTCGGAGGAGGAGAAGAGGTTTCGGAGCCTCAAGAAGAAGAAGCAGTTTGTGCTCCACTGGCAGGCAGCTCACAACCTGGAAGACTCCCTGGGCGCAGAAGAAGAGCCCATGATAGCTGAGGAGATGGTGGAGAATGAGGAGAAAGAGAAGACGAAGGAAGAGGAGAAGAAGAAGGGACAGAAACATGATGGCAGGAGGCACATCCAAGAGGAGGGGCTGATGAAGATTTATGTCTTCCAGCTTCTTACCAGAGCCTCCTTCGAAGTGTGTTTCCTGGTAGGGCAGTATATGCTCTATGGGTTTGAGGTCAGACCCTACTATCTTTGCACCCGAGACCCTTGCCCCCATAACGTGGACTGCTTTGTGTCGAGGCCGACAGAGAAGACCATCTTCCTCCTGGTGATGTATGTGGTCAGCTGCCTTTGTCTGTTGCTCAACTTGGCAGAGATGTGCCATCTGGGCATTGGGACCATTCGAGACGCCATCCGCGAGCGAAAAATCCACAGCTTCAGACAGCCACCTTACAATTACGCTGCCTACCCAAAGAACATCTCCTGCCCGCCAGAGTATAACCTGGTGGTGAAATCAGACAAACAAGCCAAGATCCCCAACAGCCTGATGGCTCACGAGCAGAACATGGCCAATGTGGTCCAAGAACAGCAGTGCACCAGCCCTGATGACAACATCCCCCCAGATTTGTCTACCCTCCATAAACACTTACGGGTGGCTCAGGAGCAGCTGGACATCGCTTTCCAGAGCTACAACGGCACTCAGGGGAACGGCCAGCCCTCAAGAACCAGCAGCCCAGCCTCCAGTGGGTCTATGGCGGAGCAGAACCGAGCCAACACTGCCCAGGAGAAACATGGGGCCAAGCCAAAAGCCAGTTCAGAGAAGGGGAGCGTAAATGGCAAAGATGGGAAAAACTCTGTGTGGATCTAGAGAGGGGTGAACAGGCCAAGGGGCCCAACTGCCTGGTGGGTGCGCATCGGGAGAGGGGGGTGCCTTCTTTGATGAAATGGGCTTTGTTTAAGAGAACGCTAGGCACCGGCAAGGCCAGAGTGGGAACGCCACCCAGTAGTTAACAAGAGGCCTTTTCTTAACCCCTTGATTTGTTTACGCTCCCACCTTTCATTTTCCGGGAAAAAGCAGGATCTTTGCGCTCCGAAAGCAGCAGCGTGAGAAGGATCCGTCCTCGACGTTTGTCCTCGTTCTTCCAGGGAAGATTCAAACAAGGTGCTGATTGCAAGATTTATCCTTCGACTTGAGGCTCCAGAGACCCGAAGAGAGAGAATGCAATTTCTCCAAGAGACCGCCGACAACCCTTGGGCACGAGAGCCCAGCTTCCCAACCTGCCTTGCTCGGTTGGGGTTCTCAGGTATAATCTCTCTCTCCAAAACTGGCGGCATTCGGCATATTATCCTTCCCCGGCCCTCCCTTTTTTCTTTCTTTCTTTCTCGCTTGTCTGTCCTTTTCACATTCCAGGCCATCCATTTGAAGAACTGCCTTTTCCCCACTGAACCGACTCTTTCCTCCTTGTTATCACAACTTTTGAGTTCTGCAAAGGCAAGATTGCTTCTCCCACCCTGGTGCCTGCCAGATATTTAGATTATGACTCCCTTTCTTCGTAGCCAGTACAGACTTGGGCTGGAGAAGAGAGAGGACCTTGGTGGTTTTTTATGTCTTATTTGCAGTCTTTTCTGCTGGCAAGGTGAGACATCCTGTCCTCTGAAAGTGAGCAATAGATGGGAACGTGGCCTAGCTACATGCCGTCCCCTGTTGACGAAGGGAACCGCGGTGTGTGCTTTCTTGCCCAGTGTAGAGCACTTTGTGTGGTGTGGGCTAAGCAATTGTGAGGCCAAACATACCACCTCTTCCTTGGTGTGCTTGAAGATTTCTTTGGAGGGCTAAAATAACCCCGAACTGAATTAATGTCCAGGCCCCTGAAGGAAAAGCAACATCTGCAGATGTTGTCAAGATGTCGTAGCCCGCTGTTCTGAACAGCTGGCCCTATCCAGCAAAGGACAGATTTTAAATCTTAAAACCTTTGTAACTGCAACTCAAGGGACACTAACCTGCAACTTTGGCCGCGTCGTCACTAGAGGACAGTTTCCGTAAAGCAAAAGTTGGCCTTTTCCAAGAAGGTGGAGCCCCCAGGACAAGTTCTGTAGAGAAAGGAGGTCTTTCTGCTGCTGACTTCAGCTACGTCGTGCATTTGGAGATCTGTGGCATTTTATTTTATTTTATTTTATTTTTTCTTCTCTGGCACTACCCTGAGAAATGAGTTCCTGGAGGTTTGGGGAATGCTTCGTGAAAGGTTGGGCCCCGTCAGGATTTGCAAAGGGAGGAAGATTTTCCTGCTGCAACGCACTGGAAGCAGAGAGGCATTTCGTCACTTTGGGGGTGTGGAAGGATAGAAAATGTCTTCACTGGGCCTTTCTGTACAGAGACGGGCGTTAACAGGATGGCTGGTGCTTGATGTTGGACGAGACTTCCTCGCATCACGCCTAGGAGTGATGGTTTGGGAAGACGGTCCCCAGGATGGTGGTGGTGGGAAGACGTTACAGCAGTGTTTCTCAACCGTGGCAACGTTAAGGTGTGTGGACTTCAACTCCCAGAATTCCCCATAGCTGGCTAGGGAATTCTGGGAGTTGAAGTCCACATACTTTAACGTTGCCACGGTTGAGAAACACTGCCTTACAGGATACATCTGCTTCCATTCAGAGGTTTGGAGAAGATGTTGGGTAGAGATACAGTACTTCTGGAACTATTTCACTCTTCCTTATGGACTTCATACACAGCCCAAGAGAGAGTCCAGGCCAATATTCACCTGGTCCAGCCTTCTGCTTGGCAGTAGCCAGCTATCCTGGATTGCTCATAAGGGTGAAGCAAAATGAAGGTCCTCCTCTGTTGCTGTCCCTCCATAATTATCACGGCTCATAATAACTGAGGAATCTTTCCATTAGGAGTCAAGATTTCCTCTTGGTGACTTCATGGATGCATTTAGAGGCAGCTTTCCTGGCTATGATTCAGACACCGTTGGTGACTGCTTTCTTCCAGGTTTTCTGACTCCCCAGTCTAGCCTGCATCTCTGAGCCTTTTTTGGTGGTCTCCCATTCAAGTCCCTCCTAACGAAGCCTGGCCCTGCTTGGCTTTTGAAAGAAGCCAAGAGGGGCTACGTGTTGCTGATTTAACCTCCATAAACTTGCCTGCTCGTAACACTCTCATCTTACACTCTTAGGTCCAATAAAACAGCCTGTCCCACACTGGAGTCCTCCAGAAGCGTTGAGGTAGGTGTGTGCCAACTGGGGATTATGGGAAGTGAACCCCAATGCCTCTGGAAGGCACTAGCTTGGGGAAAACAGCCTTAACGTATTTTATTCATTGCTAAAAGATGGGTCCTCTCCACTTCTACCACGTGAATTTGCATGTTGCAGAGAGTTTGCACTCTGAATTGGTGTTAATTGATGCTCACCGGGATGTGAAGGCATCAGGAATAGAAAACGGTTGCAAGCATCGATAAATTGCAGGGGGTGTCTTCAAGGTGTTTTTGTGCAGGTACATAGCTTCATGTATGAAACAGGTAGTCCTTGATTTACGACCATTCGTTCAGCGACCATTCAAAGTTACAATGGCGCTGAATGAAGAAACTTAAGATTAGTCCCTAAAGTTATAGCTGTTGCATGGGACCCTGTGGTCCCATGATTAAAATTCAGGCACTTGGCAGCCCACCCACATGACCACAGGGGTGCTTCAACTCCCCCCACCCGCCTATCTACCCCTCCATCTATGCCCTTTGGGCCACCCTAGCTGACCTTCACCATCTTGCAGCCCCAGAACCACGGTGTGCCGAAAGCCCCAGAGCCGCAGCGGACCAAGAAGCCCAAGCCACAGCATATTCTTTCCCCAGTCTTCCTGAGCTGGTGCCACACCGCAGCACCCCAACTCATGTGTGGCCTATGCTGGGATAAATTGCAGGGGGTGTCTTCAAGGTGTTTTTGTGCAGGTACATAGCTTCATGTATGATACACCTCCCCCGCTCCCCCTTGCCCCCCCCCCCGTGCTCCTTACCTGGGACTCCTGGCTCTTCCCACTTAACGACCTGCACGTCTTGGGGTTACGACAGTAACTGGGACTGCCATTGCTAAGCAATGCGGTCACGTGACGTCGTGTTTTATGACTGCATTGCTTAGCGATGGAAATTCTGGTCCCAATTGTGGTTGTAAATCAAAGACTACCTGTATGTACTTAAAATGAAGTATCAATCCTGAGTCACGTTTGGTAATTTACACTAGATTCCAATACCTTGTAGAACTTCGGTTTGCATCTGGGAGATAACCCTGAACAAACCCTGTTTGGAAACTCCGTTTTTGATTTCAGGTTTGAAAAACAAAAGCATTTGCTGGGAGACCCCGTTTTCAAAAAAATAATTCAGCTTTGCCTAGATTTGTCCTGTACGCAAACCATAACTCGGGATTATTAGCAGGGATGCATTTGTGAACCAATCAAAAGGTGCAGTTCCCACGACCACTTTGGGATGGGCTGAAGGCACAATTCTGCAATTTAGTTTGCCTTGGCTGACCAGGGTTGTAGCATTTGGATGGGAGACCACTAGGAAATCTCAGGATTGTTGAGACAAACATGGTGGCGGTATTAAAAAATAATCCAACTTACAGTAACAGCGTCGCTGTATCGATGTGGTGTAAGTTAGCCACTTTCCTTGTCATGCTTCATCATAATAAGTCTTGAAGGAAAAGTTCTGAAGTCAAGCTGGTGGAATAAGTGAATAATCCAGTTCAAAAACAGACAGAAAAAACAACAAGAACAAGATCCTTTTGTTTAGGGAAGTGTATAGAAATCAGCCTTGTGTCTATTTAGACTGGGCTGATGGGGGGAAAAAAACCCTCTGACTTTTGGCCGTATCCAGATCAATATGCACGAAATGATTCAATTCCTATATTCTGGTGGCCTGAATCTTTAGGGCACGGAAAGATGTCAGAAGTTTTACGAAGCAGACCAGCAACGCCAGCAACACCAACACCCTACATCAGAATGCAGAACCAACCAGTTTTCATGCAGGTTTTTAAAAAATCTCTTATATACCCGTGGTATTAAAAAAGTGCATACTGAAAGATGAATCTATAATGCAAGAAAAACCAAACCAAACCAGGTATCTGTGTCTTTTTAACAATAGCTGTTCCCAGGTCAGCATTTCCACCCCAAAAACACTGAAGGGTTTTAGTCTTTATGAGGCTGTTTTGAGATCACGGCACCTTCTTTGCTCTCAGCCTTTGGGTGGAAATGGCACCAGAGAAGACCGCGCACCTTCTCCCTTTCAAAGACCAGACAGAACCAAAGCTGAGACGCCCTGCCGCTCACATTCCATTCCACTGGGAAATACTTGAAATTAACTAAATAGCCATAACAAATCTATGCTGTTAACGACGTTTCTCCCTTTTTTTGGGGGGGGGTCTTTTTGTTGTACGTTTTACTAATGTGCCATTTGTGTAAGAAACATTTTGGCTGTGTTCACATGACCCATTTAACCAGCCCAGTTATAGAGAGCAGCGGTGTTCACACCTGCTTACCTTTGCCAAGTCCTCCTCTTGCTTTGTAGGTGTGCAAATTCACCTGGTTAGATTACAGATTTCTGAGGATTATATGAACTGAGAAGATGGATTAGCTCAGTAGCTAGTTAAGCCGTTCGTGTGAACGCAGCCAGAAAGTATGACGTTGGCCCCTGTCTTCTAATATGTTTCATTGTAAATACTACTTACAAGTTGTACATGGAATAATTACTTAACAAACAACAAAAACTTTTGGATGTTCGGTGTTCAGTACTAATAAAATGGAACAAACTGTTCACTTTGTTTCATCACATGGGATGAGTGCTGCATTTATTTAGCACGGAGTTTTTCCAACTGTTCTGTACCACCGTGGGGTCCCATGAGAGGTTCCCAAACTTTCTTGGTTCACTGCACCTTTAGTGTCCCAGTAATTTTTTCATGGTGCCCCTAGGCCAACCGAAATAGCTAACAGTTCCACTGGAAAAAACACACACATGAATCGAAAGAAAAGACAAGATTTTCATTTCATTCTTCAATAACCACAACCGCTTACTAATGGGATGTGGGCACCTGTTGGGCACTGCGCAACTTCTCAAACGTTGGAGTCAGATTGGACATCGCCACTCCTTTCCACATTGAGTTTTGCACAGTACTTGCATTTCATCACAGCAACTGCCAAAAAGCGAGGTTTGCCGAGATAAAGACGTGACAGACATTTAAAATATCCCAGTGTGTCCTGATGAGATTGTTGGGGTGCTGCAATGCACAGTTGGGGAGTCTTGGGAATAGGGGCGGGAAAAAAAAAAGGTCATTTGTTTTGTGAGATGGGAGGCTATATAAAATTTTAAAATAAGTAAAATGTAAGTAAAATAAAAAGAGGGAGAGAAATAATAGAAAATGCAGGCAGTTTTCTATTATTAGAGCTTTGCCTCTTGATCAGGGATTCCAGGAATTTTTAACTAAGAGGTTTTCTGCAGCCTGAACAAGCTTGGAAAACCCTGATTTAGGGCTGACTGCGATGACTGATCAGCACTGATCCAGAGATTGGAAATATGCTTTAAAATTGATGACAAGTCCTCTGTTGTCCTTAGGCATCACTTATTGCTAGACTCCAATAACTTGTGGAAGACCACGGGATTCTCCACCCCTACTTTTTGAAAGAAATGATTATTTTATGCATCAGAAAGACGGGTTTCTTTTCTTAGCGGTTGACTTACAACCTGGTTACCTCCAGCACCGTTTCTCAAACTCAGCATCTTTAAAGTGTTTGGACTTCAACTCCCAGAATCCCCTAGCCAGCACATGTGGACTTCAACTCCCAGAATCCCCCAGCCAGCATGCTGGCTGGGGGATTCTGGGAGTTGGAGTCCACATACCTTAAAGTTGCTGAGATTGAGAAACAGTGACCTACAGGATCCTCTTTCTCCCATGTCTCTGTCCAGCCAGTAAGATCTAGAAGAGCTGGCATGTTCCAGATCCCATGTGTAAAGCATTGTCCCCTTGTGGGAGCTGGGAGATGTACCTTCTCTGCAGCTGTGCTTGCCCTGTGGAACCACATCTGCCCCTGAAGTTGGTCTGGCTTCAACTCCATTGGGCTTCCCTTAAGTTGTGAAAAGCTGGCTCTTCCAGCAGGACCTGGGGTGGGGCGCAGTTTTATTCCCCGGCCGTCTGTTTTGTTGGTTAGAAAGTGTTCGGTCATTCCATACACACCCCCCACGTGTGGTGGGTATACACATTTCTTGTTATTTTTATCCTTTCTGTGGTGGTTTTTCACAATCCCATGTAAGCTGCCTAGAATTACTGTGATGACTATGGCAGCATATCAGTCAAGCAGATGAGAATATATTCTGCAAGCTCGTGGTGGGTGTCCAGAGAACATGGGTGCATTCCAGCAAATGGAGCGTGGGGCTCAGCTTCTTCCCATGTTGCTTGTCCTTGGCTGAAATGTCCTTTTTTCTAAAACATGTTAAAGGTGCCGGAGACTTTGGTCCTTAAGGATATTAAACAAAGGCAACTGTTTAAAAAATACCAGACAGTTCCAGTTTCCACAGGCGCCTGCCAACCAGCCTGCATCTTCCTCTCCCCGCTTGCTTTTTCAAATACAGGCAGATTCAAATCGGCCTTTTCCAAAAGTAACAATAGCTTTATTTGGTTTAAGTGATACAGTAATCAGGCGGCTGGGAACATGGCTAGGTGGATAAAGGAGTCTCACCCTTATTTTTTTGCAAAGTAATATTGTCCCCCTCCCAAAAAATAGCTGGATCCAGAGTGCACGCAGAGTCTGCGGCTTGCTCCCTTGGCTGCCTGTCCCCATACCGCCTGAAGCTCCTGGAGGAAAGGCGGCATATAAGGAAAAAAGGGCCGAAGTCGCTCCCCCGTTGAAAAAACGAGTGCACGTGGACTGCAGCCGCTGGAAGGAGCAGGCTGGCGCCTCAGCCAATGAGGAGCCAGCTGAGGAGCCTGGCCCCGCCCCTTCGCAGCAGCAAAGCTCAGTCCCAGGGGCGGGCCAAGGGACAGAGCCAAGACGGTCTCTGCGCCTGCGCACTTGACCGAGCCTACCCACGCCCTCTCTCCACCCTCGGCCACACACAAGATGGCGGCGCGGAGGTCCTTTCCAGTCTCTTTGGCGCTCTTCACCAGGCCGCCATGCTGGTGAGGGCGAGCGCGGCGCTGCGGCGGGGCCTCCCGCGGAACTTGCACTTCGGCGGCGGCGGCGGAGACAAAAGGGCGACCGGCGATTGCTTCCCGTTGAGTCACCGCGCGCTCCTTCGCCTCCAAGGCCCGGAGACGCTCCCCTTCCTCCAAGGACTACTGACCAATGACTTGACGCGCTTAGCGGAGGTGGGCGGAGCCGCGCCGCGCGCGCTTTACGCACACGCCCTCAGCGTCCAGGGGAGGTGCCTCTATGACGTCATCGTGTACAGGTGAGTCTCGCGGGAGGGATGATCCCGGGCGAGCCGTGGCCGGACTGCCGCGCTCATCCTCCCAGCCCTCGTGGCAGGAAGCGATGGGAATTGTAGTGCCTACTTCTGCGGGAGAAGGGGGTCGTTTCCGAGCTCGGGGAAGGTTGATGCAAATGAAAAGAAACCCGAAGATACCAATTTACGCAAATCCTAGGAAAATATTCAGGATGCATCCTTTATGTTCTATATGTCCCAATAGTATAGACTTAACTTCTGAAGGGCCTGCCTTTGGCTTAGGGGAGAAAAAAGAACTCGCTCCCTTAGTAGGGCACCCATAAACCAGCAGCGATACCCCAAATTGGTACAGCTTCCACTTGCATCGCTGGTGCTGAAACAAACTGCCGGGTGCAAAAGCTCACCTGGGTTTAAATGGCGGAGGAAAGGTCCAGCTACGTTTCAATGCGGTGCCTGGCTCTCGAGTGAACGGGCCTTTGGTCTTACAGTCTCCTTGTATCCCTCACTCGTTTGGACCTGATGGATTGACTACGTGCCGTCAAGTCGTTTTCGACTGCTACCAACCACATAGATAGATCTTCTCCAGGACGATCTGTCCCCAGCCTGGTCCTTCGTGCCCCCATCGCCACTGTAACTGAGTCCCTCCCCCTTGCTGCTGGTCGCCCTCTTCTCTTTCCTTCCACCTTTCCCAGCACCAGAGCCTTCTCTGGAGAGCTGGGTCTTTGCATCATGTGTCCAAAGTAGGATCATTTGTGCCTGGAGTGAGAACCCTGGGTTGATTTCTTTGATGATCCATCGGTTTGTTTTCTCGGCTGTCCACGGTATTCCCCAACACCCAAGTTCAAAGGTGTAAATACTTTTCCTATCCTGCTTCTTTGCAGTCCAACTTTCACCTCCACAGAGAGTCACAGGGAAGACCATTTGGAATAGATTTCCATTTATGATCTAGATAGTTGGTCATGGATTATAATGCATACAGGTTCAGAGTCCAGCTGTTCTTCCCTTGATAGGATGAAAAGCTTTTTGTTCCAACTTCAAGACAGCTGACCATAGGCTGGTCCAACACCTGGTGGGGTTGGTGGCCTCCAGAGCCTTGATGCCCTGCCGGAGAGGTAGGGTGTGGCGCCCCCCGCCACAAGCTCCTGTAGCTTGTCCTCAGCTCCCCAAACCAAGTTCAGAAAGTCAAGTTTGATTTGTCCATCAGGCATCAGGGATAATCCCTCTATATATAGCAAACAGAGCTGTGCTCATTGTGGTAAGGAAAATTTAAAAAGGTTATTTGGTAATAGTTTCTCAAGAGCCTTCGTTTTATATATCGATAATGCATAATCAAGGAGAGTCATGCAAAGATGTTCACTTGTAAAACCGTGTATAATGTTCAAAAACCATGAGGATATGCATGAAAAACTTAAATAGTGTATCATGAACATAGGTGATTTTCCAGATAAAATGAAAATGCCCCAGAGAATTCATGTTGCTATGGATGGATTCGGTGCAGATTTCAAAGTCTATGAAATACACCAAAGTTGAATCCGGAACAAAATCATAAGAATTTGAGAATAACTTTTGATTATTTTTCTTAGCAGAGTGGAGGAAAACAATGCTCTGTATTATATAGTCCCAGTGATGTGATTAGAAGGTTTGGAAAGGAACATTCCAAGATCCTCTACAGGTAGTCGTCATTTAGCAACTGCTTTGTTTATGACACTGATGAAAAAGTCACTTTGCAACCAATCCTCAGATTTATGACCTTTGCAGCTCTAAAGCAAAGGAAAGCTGAAGTCATATCATAAGCACAGTTGCCGTTTCACTGAGTGACCGTTTCGCTTAACCGAGTGGCTGGTCCCAACTGAGGTCACTAAACAAGGACTATCTATATACTGGTGAAACTCAGTGAAAATCTGGGTCAGCAGTATCAATTTAAAATAATGGCTTAGTCATGCATTAAATCAGTGTTTCTCAACCTTGGTGACTTCAAGCTGTGCGGACTTCAACTCCCAGAATTCCCCAGCCAGCATGCTGGCTCTGGAATTCTGGGAGTTGAAGTCTGTACATCTTAAAGTTGCCAAGGCTGAGAAACACTGCATTAAATAGTAAATACATTGAACTGTAGCATGATGAAATCATGCACCCTGCCAGTTCATTCCTAATGTAATGCTTTTGGACCCAAATGATTTTCAGGGAGCAAAAAAACATGGTTGCTTTTTATAATGTAATTTGGCATGTCCTGCTGTAGGAAATAGCCTAGGATGTTAGCATGATGTCTGTGCCGGGGGAAAGGAACTTACTGGGAGGAAATAGAGCCAGACTTCCAGATGAAGACCGTCGCATTATCTCCTAATTTTGGATCGTTTTCAGGGTTCATGAAAACAGGCAAGAAGAGTGCCACGTCCTGTTGGAATGCGATGCGACCCTTTTGGACTCCTTTCAAAAACATCTGAAGCTCTATAAGATCCGCAGGAAATTAAACATCGCTCCCTGCCCTGACCTCTGTTTGTGGGCTATCATTCCAAAGGAACCGTCAAAGGATGTCCCTGCGCAAAATGCTGGCAAAGCAGTGGTTCTAACCCCAGATCCCAGAGTGAACATTATGGGTTGGAGACTGATCACTGGCAAAGACACAGACCCTCTCGAGATCATCCCGGGAAGCCAGATTGGAGATCCAAAGGATTACCACAGGCACAGGTATCGACAAGGTAAAAGTGCCCTCCCCATCGCCATAGGGAGCCAAACAAAATTGTAAAAAGTAGGTGCTTAAAAGGATAGCAATATTGCATGGCCATATCTCGACAGCATGTGCACTCAAGCGTCTTTGGGGCAAAATCAATGTTACGAGTGCACAGATTTACAGGTATTCCCCAGGGGTTAAAAATGACCAGTTTGAGGGTGACCCACACTTAAGAACGGAGCCTACTGTAGCAAAATTCGAGTTAAATACCCAATGATTCGAGTTAAATACACAATGGTTTGAGTTCATTACACAATACTACTTATACAGTATTATACAATAATACTGTTCTGGCTTACGTACAAATTCGACTTAAGGACAGACCTTGGGAACGGAACTCGGTCTTAAACTGAGGATTCCCTGTAATTGTTTTCCTCATATATCCCTGATGGAAATAACAGAGTTGGGGCAAAATTGAGAGTTCGGTAAATAAGGAGAAGAGGAGGGGTTAAATCAGTTGAATTTGAATTGAAGGGCTAATAAAAGGGAGTGACACTGAATAACCTATCCTTCAAAACATATATCAGTCACCTTTCCAATTTCCTCCTATTCCTTGCATGTATTTTTATAAGACTGCATCTTATTCTGCCTTGCTAGATGGCCACCTCAAGCTGACCCTGGCTGATCGGACCTAGTTAGGTATGGATGGGAGAAACACCAGGACTAATGTTAGACTGAGAACCAGGGTGGGGATGATGGGTTTGGGAGTGGAATTTGGGACATGTTCTTTGCTTTTTAATGGTGAGGTGTCTGTTTTAGGAGTTAAAGTTTTCATATTTCTCCATTCTGAAAATAGCAGGTGACTGTGTTATTAGTTATTGGCCATCGGGGCAGAGGGGGAGCTGAGAGCTCCTCATTGAAAAGAAGCCTCAGGAGTCACATATTGCCCATCCCTGAGCAAGTCCCTAAGAGAAGTGGGTTTAAAAAAAAAAAAAGGGCTGTGGATTCTTCCCTCCTCTCTTTGCTTGATCACCAGATTACAAAACCCATTTTTGAAACAATGACCTGGTGAATCTGAGGCTTCTGAATAATAATCTGGTAGGGCAGATACATTTCATGCGGCTTTACTCACTGTAACCATGTTCTGTATGGCTTCATTTTGGAACTAATACTACTGCATCACTGGCTGGACTCGGGCAAGCCACCTAGGAGGAACTGGAGGAGTTCCTGAGGAAGGCACAGCCTACCTCTGCTAGGTGTGCTTTATGGGTAAGAATACTTTCGCCACAAAGGATGATCATGTTAGGACAAGCTAAGTGCCGCATCCTTCCAGGTTATTGTTAGTAGTAGATTTCTGCCCTATTTTTATTTTCTACAACTCAAGGCGGTGTACATAATATTCCCATCTCCTGTTTTCCCTACCGCAGCCCTGTGAGGTGGGTTGGGCTGAGAGGAAGGGACTGGTCCCTGGTTATCCAGCTGGCTTCCGTGCCTAAGTGCGATGGTATGTGGGAAAGACCTTGGGAGATGGGGTCAAGAGGTGCTGCAAGGGAGCAGTCAGATAAGAGACAGCACAGCCCTCAGCTGGATAGTGGGTGGGGCAGGAGGCTCAGAAGGGGCCCTCCCTAGTTTCTCAGGCTGTAAAGGAGACATGGGGAGAGGTGTACTTCAGACTTGCAGGACCCTGTTAATGTAGCCTTACAATAAAGTAGAATTAACTCATCTGGTCATGTTTCCTGTCTGGTGTACCTGGTAAGGCTGGCACTAAGGCAGTACTAGAACTCACAATCTCCTGGTTTCTGCTCCAGCACTAGATGGTTCCTATGATGCCCTAATATTTTCTCTGTAGAAACTTGCTGAAGGGGTCCAGTGAACCCAACCCCACGGTCCATAGAGGACGCATGCAGTTCAGAGAAGAAATTCTAGCTCTAACTTTATTGTAAGGTTCCATTCACAGAATCTTGCAAGTCTGAAAGTCCATCTCTCCCCCCTCGCCTTTACAGCCCAAGAAACTAGGGAGGGTCCCTTCTGAGATGTTTGCCCCATCCACATTCCTGCTGAGGGCTCCTCTGCCTCTTATCTGACTGTTACCTAGTCTGTGGCTCTTCCCTGTCACCCAGGTCATTCCCACATCCCGTTACATCATACCAAAGGCTGCCTAGCCTAGCGTTCACTTCCAACGAAGCCCACCACCTCTCTGCAGAATCAGCTGCACTTGTGAACGGAAATGGTCCTAAAGTTCAACCAGACGGTTTTGTTTTCTTCCAGGTATACCTGAAGGCGTGAAAGATCTGCCTTCTGGAACAGCTCTTCCTTTGGAGTCCAACCTGGTTTATCTCAACGGTGTAAGTTTCACCAAAGGCTGTTATATCGGTCAGGAGTTGACGGCAAGGACTCATCACATGGGCGTCATCCGGAAACGCCTCCTGCCCATACAGCTTTTGCCGCCTGTGCCTTTCGAGACCCTCGCTGAAGGCACTGAAATTGTGACCCAGTTAGGAAAGTCGGCTGGAAAATTTCGGGCAGGGGAAGACGAGTTTGGAATTGCGTTGCTGCGATTGGCTACTGTAAAGGAGCCGTTGCGGCTGAAACTAGCCAGCGATTCGCAAGTGACAGTCACTGCTTCTGTTCCCAAATGGTGGCCCCAACCTGCCAATAAATAGGCACGATCTTCTGTGGAACAAAATTTGCATCATCTATACCTGCTGGGCTTGATGTTTGTTTTCAGGTGCTTCTTTTCACAACTTGTGCAAAATTAATAGCTTTTAAAGGAATAATGGTTGGTGACAATGTCAACTTTCACACCGATGGAAGACTGTGAAAGTTCAGTTCCCTAGTATGTTTTCTCTGACGGTGATATTTTTCTAACTTTGTCAGATTTTTCATCTCATCCTCACCTTTCTTCCTCCCAGAAGACAAGGAAAGAGTTGAACTCCTGTGAGTTTTGCCCAAGTTGGCCAACTCTTGATTCCTTACTTTAAGTCTCTGTATGTTGATACTGGTTTCCAGTTACAACTATCAAAGTGGTTCTTCCCCTGAGATTCCTTGACACCTTAAATCAGTGTTTCTCAAACTTGGCAACTTTAAGAGGTGTGGACTTCAACTCCCAGAATTCTCCAGCCAGCCATGCTGGCTGGAGAATTCTGGGAATTGAAGTCCACACCTCTTAAAGTTGCCATGATTGAGAAACTGCTTTAGATGCTTCACCTCCATAGCAATCTCAGCTTTTTTTTGTCAGAGACAAAAAGGAAACTATCACTTAGCTATTTTATCCCCTCCCCCCCCCCCCAGGCAAAAGCAGGGCAGGAAAAATAGCTGGTAAAAAGAAATAACTATATTGGATGATTAAGTGGTAGATAATATTAATCAGAGTCTGAAAAAATAGTGTGTACAGTAGTTTCTGAGAGGTATGATTCTTGGATCGCTATTTTTGCAGAATGGCACAATAGCTTGTTGGGGCTGTGATAAAATACTTCTTATAACTTGAACATTGTACTCAGTTATCCACAGTGAGAAAGGGAATTAAGAATAACTCCTTTGTCACTTCAAACTGCTACCAAGCACGGCTTTGTTTCTTTTACAAATTATGTTATTAACGATTGTGAATGCAAATCATTCAGGTGCGATTTATTTCTGATTTTTTTTCCTCCCCCCAAAACTTCTCTGTGCAGGAAGTAGAAAGGTTGGCAGAGGGGTCAAACCGGACAAAAAACCCCACTGAAAAATTCTGAATGTTCTCTTCAGGCCATTGCATTAATTGTAGCTTAGTTATTTAGATTTAAGTTCATATTTCCAAAGATGTAATGTGCTCATCAGCTGCCGCTACCCAAGTTCAGACGCTGTCCGTTTTCAGTACAAAGCTGAAAGAAAACACTGTTTTCATTTTCCTTTTTTCCCCACCTGATTGAGGGATGAGGCTCAGCCCAGGAACGAACTGGGCACGCTATTCTGAGTTGGGTGACCTATACATCGAACAAAAAAATAAACCTCAGATTTTCTAAGCTGCTCAGTGCTTCGGGAAGGATTTCGCTCAGGATTTAAAGCAAAACATGCAGTGGGCCCAGATTTAAGATTATGAAACATATTTTGGGAAGAGAAATAGGAATGGCTGCTTAAAAGGGACACAGCTAATGTCAGCCTTGAGAGGAATGATCAGTCCGGACTCGGCTGTGAAATCTATTAAGTATCTGTGAAAAACAGCATTCAGATTGGGGTGTGGCTGTCAAACTAAACATCATTAAATGCTCTCTGTCAATAAATGCTGCTTCAGGTTTGTGATTTAACTTTAGGGGTTAACCCAGTGTTTTCACCTGTGCCCCTTCCCACCTTATTTTTCTCTTGTGCCCCCCTTACCAGATACAGGCACGGTGCATTTTCTGGCATCAACAAGAAAGCATTTGCAGTATAACTACAGTGACCATACATCCTTTACTTCGGAGAGCTGTCAGTTCTTTATTTTCTTGGTTTTGCTCTTGAACTTTTCTTTGTAAAGCAAAGTTATAAACATAAACAATTTTTTTTTTTATCCTTACAAACTTCTTTCAGATTTCCCCCTTTTTCAGGTTGGTCCTTTATGTTTTCCAAGGAAATAGGGTCACTGTAAGTATAACACATTTGGCTTTTCTGTGGCCCCCTCAGCACATGCCATGGCCCCCCATTACATGTTTTTCACCTGTGGCCCCCTTGAAATATCCTGGGGTCCCCGCGGGGATAGGAGCCCCACTTGAGAACCGGTGGGTTAACTTACAACCGAGAGGGATTTTTTACAATGATTGTACTTCCTACATTTCCACTAGCACGCTCAAAGATATTTACATGCTATTCCTTATTGGAGTAAACAATGCTAGGAAGGGTGCAGAAAAAAAGGAATAATCCAGAGGGAATCGGGGTATCGTGTAAAGCCATAACAGCTCTTGCTCTGTTCCCCTTTCTTTCTCTGCTAAGATTTGGACAAGAGATTTCTAATTTGTAGAAAGAGAGCTATATTAATCTTTGGCAGCAAACCATTTACAGCTCATAAAGGCTGCCTTTTAGTAAAACCGGTTAGTTGGAAAAGATGCTACCAGACTCCTCCTGATCATATATAAGAAGTATTTCTCAATGTTTCTCAACCTTGGGAACTTGAAGAGCTCTGGACTTCAACTCCCAGAATTCCCCAGCCAGCATGGCTGGCTGGGGAATTCTGGGAGTTGAAGTCCAGAGCTCTTCAAGTTCCCAAGGTTGAGAAACTACTGATCTACCTCCTGGATCAGTTTTGGGAAAGAAGTAAAAATGTGGTTTTGGGAGGGACATACCAAGTTAGGGTTGGTATCTACCCTATTGGTAGTGCCATTATAATGCATACTGTTCTTTTTAACCTTTTTTTTTCTATGCACGCTGCTCTGAGCCATGGGGAGTGCAGCGCATAGAAATGTTAATAAACAAGCAAATGAAATCTGCTTTGGGTTATTGTGTTGTTGGTCGCCGTGTGGTCAGCGACTTAGCCTGGGGTGCATCCCCACCAGCCTGTCTTGAGTCTGAGCATCCTTCTGAAATAGATCAGAGAGAATGCGATTGGGAGCTGCGTGCATTTGGTGGCATTTGCAAAGATGAGCAAGTTTTGCACCTTTTATGAGCACATGAAAGGTGACAGAGGTTGATGCAAAAGGTAGACGTTGTTGGAATTGGCAGGTGGGATGATCGATACTGCTCCCCCATCATCTTGAATTGTATATAGGCTTTTTATATAGAATTGTTATTAGTTATTAAATATGGATATTTATATTTTTATTGTTTCGGATTTTAATTGTAAGCTGCCCAGAGTCACCCTCGGGGGGAGATGGGCAGCATATAAATTTAATAGACAGACAGACAGACAGACAGACAGATAGGACCCTTTGTGATGGAAGTTCTGTATCCTTCAACGGTTGCATGAGAGAGAGAAACAGGCCTGTACAAATTGTAGGTTGCTGCACATAAGAAAATTCTGGACAGGGGAAAACAGAAGATGAATACGCAACCATTAGTAACATTGCCTGTACGGTAGCGCCATCCACCGGTCTGTAGCAACTTCAATGAAAAATAACAGGTCCGACTTCACCGGTTCTGAAATGCAAATATTAAGTTTGTACCCCAAATTGCCCCAGACTGGTTAGTCCTTTTAAGAACCAGTGCCTGAATTTGCTTTAGACGGGCTGCAAATACAGCCTGTATTTAACCACGGGTTTGCGGCATCATTCACGCTTGGCTGCACTTGCGTATGAAATCAGGCATAAAATGCCATCGCTTGGATTTGAACATTGTTGTAGGCCAGACCATATTATTGCCTGCAATGTTCAGACCAGCCACAATGGGGCCCAAAGGAAAACGGGCACTCACAGCAGCACCCGCAGGAACCTGAAGATGGATCAGAGCAACAACTTGTGCATGGGGATGTCATAATGCATCAACATGTGCGCATAATGCAAGTCTTGCATCTGGGGGGTGACACCTGATCCACGTACGTGTTTCTCAGCATTAATGGGATGATGTAATCTGGCACATTTCATCCTTTGCCCCAATGGGTGCCAACCATAATCCCAGGACTGTTGGTATTTTCATTTTTTGAAATTGGGGGGGGGGTTGAGAGACATCCCCCAAATCCTCCAAGCTGTTGATTTGGGACGTGGCCCTGGACATGCCAGAGTGTTAGTTCATTTTTTTATTCAATTTGTATAGCCGCCCATCTCACAGTCATGACTCTGGGTAGATCCCCCCAATTAAAACACCAGAAACAATAAAAAATTACGAAGAAAAAAACGAATAAAAAAACCTAACCGTCTTCAAACCATGAAAACCACTACAATCAGCAGCCGAGATACAAAACGTTCATAGCGTTCAAAATTGAAAAAGCTCCATACCGTCACGAGTTTCATTTGTTGCTATGAAAAGACCATCTCACTGGTTCCAGATGCATCTGCATCATCATCATCATCATCATTATATCCCACCTTTATTATTTTTTATCAATGTTTATTTTTATTTATTAGTCACCTTTCTATAGCCACGCACCTCACACAAAGTGACCCTGGGCTGCGTACAGCATTTAAATAAAACAACCAATAGAGAAAAAGCAATGATTGTAAAAAGATAAAAAGTGATCATTAAAATGAAAACATTATCCAACAGTTTATAATAGACAACCCCCCCCATGAGTAACTCAAGGCGGTGAACGTACCTCGTACTCCTGCCTCCTCTTTTCCCAACAACAACCCTGTGAGGTGGGTTCGGCTGAAAGAGGGACTGGCCCAAGGCAGGCCTAGAACTCATTTAAATACAAATATACCTTAAAGCAGGGTTCCTCAGCCTCAGCAACTTTAAGATGGGTGGACTTCAACTCCCAGAATTCCCCAGCCAGCAAGGCTGGCTGGGGAATTCTGGGAGTTGAAGTCCACCCATCTTAAAGTTGCTGAGGCTGAGGAACCCTGCCTTAAAGGAGGCCAAGTTATGGGGCCGTGGAAGTCATGGGGGCTCCACCCTGGCACCGCCTTTCCTGGCCTGGGGGCTGGACTAGATGGCCCCCAGGGCCCCTTCCCGCCCTAGGTGTGCATGATTCTATGGAAAGGTGCCCGAGGGGATAAAAAACGGTGCCTCCCACGCGGGCATTTCGCCACATCACGGTCGCCCGGGGCACCCTCGAGGCCCACGGGAAGCAGGTCGCCCTCCTGGCACTGCTCCCGCCAGCTGGGGAGCGCTTCTCCTGGAAACGGTGAGAAAAAGAGTCCCACCCCTGAGGAAAACGCGCCAGGACGCCCGAGGCGCCTTCCCACGACCGCCGTGACACGTAAGTGGCGCTGCACGCGCGCAGCCGCGGAGGGGGAGGCGGGCAGCGTCGCTCTTCCTTGCTGGTGGGGACCCAGAAGTCTTTGCGCTTTACAGAAGTAAGAAGAGTAACCCCCAAGAGCAGGACGCGGCCCCCCGCCCGCTTTTTCCACCCGGGCGTTCTCCGGACTACAACTCCCAGAGCCGTTGAGGGCCGCGCGCTCGGCGGCGGCGCTTGCGCCCTCCGCCCCTTCCCCGGCGCGCGCGCGGAGGGCGGGATCCCCGCGGCGGCTGCCGCCAATGGGAGGCGCCGGGCGGCCCGTCCGTCACGGCGGCTGCGGCGGCGATGGTGGCGGGCGGCGCTCGCGCTCTGGCTGCCCCCTTCGCGGGCGGGGGAGGGTCCGCGGCCGGAGGTGAGGCTCGGGCGCGGGGGGGTCGCGATGGCTGGGGGACTGTCCCTCCCATTATCCCCAGCCAGCCTGGTTACGCCCTCCCGGCGGGACAGCCTGCAACCTCTGTCGCTCCCCACCCCTTGCAGCTTGTTGGACTGCAGGTCCCATTATCCGCAGCCAGCATGCCCAGCATTGCTCAGCCCAGAGTCTTGCAGATGCGTTAATTGACCGCGCCCTGCCGGCGAGGCCAGCGCCCGCTCCCGTTGACTCCCTCCCTTTTATTTGCTGGACTGCAGATCCCATTATCCCCAGCCAGCACTCCCAGCATTACTCTCCAGATGTGCTAATCACCATCCCTTCTTCTGGCGGGGCCACCAATGCAAACCCCCCATGCCCTTCCTTGGCTGTGTTGGACTGCAGGTCCCATTATCCCCTGCTGTCATTCCCAGTGTGTTGGACTGCAATTCCCATCGCCCGCCATGAGCCCTGCCAGTTGTCGACTACAACTCCCACAGCCGGAGTCCTGTCTGACACACCCGGAGGGCAGCAATTTGGATGGGGGGGGTCCATCCTGCCCAGGCTCACAGGTCACCCCGGGAGACCCCAAAATTGTTAACCCCTATTGTAGTTTTTAGTGTGATGGGGAGAAGCGACTTGCAGTTGCCACCTCCCAATATTGTTTTTTAAATTCCCTGAATACTGCGTGGCCCTGGGATTTACCTCTTATGGATACCCTGCAAACTTTAACGTCATGCATCTGTAAATAGTGAACATGAATGACAATTTCATTATAAATAAACTGAAATCAGATTTACATTCCATGCACACAGAGGCCAACATTTGCACACCTCCGGGCTAGACTCGCTAATGCTCAGGGGAGTTCCTCATTCAGCTTTGAGTGTTTTCAGAGAAAGTTTTCATTTTGCATTGGTCCATGGAAATACGGGTGGCATTTTGTGGGAGCTCCAAAAATGGGGTCTTCTATTTGCAGGCTTCCTGTGTATTCTTGCTACCTTTTTTCTTTTTTCTTTTTATTTCTTTCCACAAAAGGTCCTTAAGCCAACCAGTCTCCCAACTAGTTTAAATAAATGGTTTAGCAGTAGGTAGGATTCCCTGCCACAGGGTCCAAGTGTGAAACTTCTTGGTGAGAGTTAGTTATTTGATACAGTGCAAATAATTAAAAAAAAATAGCCTACTTCTGTATCTTTATTTAGGAGTTATTTTGAGCAAGCAGGCTTGTTGAGTTCATCAAAAGTCTGCAGGCTAAGTATGGAACCTTAAAATGGGAAAGAAGAGAGGTCCAAGCAGGATTATAACACTGGTTGAAGCTTTGGCTGTATTCTCACAACATATTAACCCATCGTTTACTGAATAATCTTATCTCTGCTTTGACTACTATCATTTGCTCTACATGAGGCTGCCCTTGAAGATGATTCGGAAGCAAGAGTGGGTGCAAAATGCAACTGGGTGCCTGCTGATGGGGTACAGCAAAATAACTTCACAGTGGGAGCTGGGTGGGTTGCCAAATTCCTTCTGGATCCCATTCCAGGCGCTGCCTTAATGGCCCACGGTCCCTGCTTTCTGCGTGATTGTCTCCTCCATGTGGTGGATATCCGCCTGATCTGTACCTGTGAGACTAGCAGGCCTGCTGAAGATTCCCCACCCTGTATGCAAAGAAGGGTAATCAGAAGTTCATCATTAGGCCTTGTCTGGCCTTCTCAATTTTTCAGCATCTGGTTAAGACCTGAGCCCTTAAGGAGCAGGGTATGACGTTTGGGGCTCCTGTTCCTTTACTAGATTGTAGTGTTTTAATTTGTTGATTGCTTGGTATTATTTTTATTGTTGTGGGTTGGATTTTTGTGATGGTGGGCTGCCCAGAGTCCTTTGATTGGGGTGGCATTCAGGCTTTTGTAAGTTACATAAAGAAACGTGCCTGAATCTCAGGTAAGTTTTCTGTGGCTTTTCAGTTGCTGAAAGGCTGTGTTCACACTAATGAGCATTTAAGTTTCTTCCTTAGTCTAAGATTGAAATTACGGTACGGTCCGAACCCAAACTGTCTTTGTCTTCACAGAACCCCAAATGTATAACTGCTGCAAAGGGGTTAAATGTCAGTGAAGGGCAGCTATGTCACCCCTGCTTTAAGCAGCTGCTTTCAAGAGTTGCAGAAAGTGCTATTGAGCATCGTTGCATGTTTCTCCTTTGGAATCCAAAGCTACGTACGTGTACAGAAGCAGGCTGGATAAACTTTTTAGCAGCAGGCAAATCTTTCTCTATTTTTCTGAAAGGCTACCTCTCCTTAATTAATATATACTGTAAAGCAAAAAAAAAGGGGGGGGGGGAATAATAATAATCCTTCGCCTGGGAAGATTTGAGCAATCTTGGACTCGCTTGAGTAGGTGGCAGAAAGGTTAATATTGATAAACCCCTTTTTTAATTGGTTGGGAAAGTCTTCATGAACATGTTCAATTCAAATATTGCTGCTGAGTTTCCAAATTACTAAAATCGCTATACTGTGTTATTTCCTTCTAGTAACGTAGAATGTTATCAACAAACTTGATGTTGTGTGATACTAGCTTCAAAATAGGTCACTCTCTTAATATTGGGGGTGGGGGGAGAGTATGGGAGGGAAATACTTTATTTGCTGGCTGTTTTATCATTCTAAAATAGTTGCCCAGACCATTTTTGCACTGTACATTTGACGGGATCAGCCTCTCCTGAAGGTTTATTACACTGAATCATTTCCTTTGCCTGTTTCCGTTAAGAAAAAGGGGGAAATCCTCCAGAGATACTAGCCCTGCAGCAAGGTGAAGGTTTTTCAGTCAAGCTAAGCCACTGTGCTTTTCAAAAATCATGTCGGTGCGTAGACTGAGCCCTGTGTTCTCCCGTGCTTGTTTATTCCGGGGACAAAATACCATACCTTAGCAACAGCTTCTGTGTGTCAGTTGTCATGTATAACGGAGTTTGTATCAGCGTCCCATAGCAGCAGTGTTGAGGGCTGTTGAAAGAGGGGTTGTTAAGGAGCAGAGCTGCGTCAAGAAGACTGTGCCCAGCTGGCATTAATCTCCCAGGGTGCAGAAAGGAGGCAGCTGCTGAGGGTCCTGTACAGGTTGGTTTAGACTTAAGGAACGAAATTGAGACAGGTGACGCCTCCCTGTAATTGGAGTGAGGGGAGGAAGGATGCAAAAAGAGAATTTTGAGGAGTTTCCTCTCAAGTGGTTGCACTATTTGGAGGGCTAAAGGCTTTTAAAGATCTTACTATTATTTTACTGTATCACTGAAGGGGCATGTGTATGTTTGAACCCACTTAGATTTGAGATATTCAATGCCCGTGGGATAGATTAATTGGAGATGATAAAATGACAGTGGGTAATTTCTGAAAAACTGACCCAAAAAGATTTCCAGTGGCCTGGACAGTTTGGAATTTGGTTTTCTGTGTTACTGATTTATCCTTTTATTTCTTTGGGCAAACGAGCGGATGCTTCCTCATTTTGCATTCTGCATAGCTCTGAGAGGCATATTCAGTATTCCAAAGATCCGGACCACAATTTAAGGGTTGTTTCCTCGTGCCAATGACCACGTGCGAGTGCCAGGTATGCACAGGTGGGGCTCAAAGCAGAAAGAATAGTGTTCTCTGTGTAGTGAATTACACAGAGTTTTGCCAGGAGCATCATGGAAGTCTTCAGGTCTTTCCCTTCACAACTCTGTCCTTGTGTAACCAGAGTCATGAGCTTCTTGATTACAGCGGTGGTATCCTTTGCACTGATTGAAAGAACTTCCTGCAATTGAGATTTGCACACCTGGCTCATGTTATATTATCTGCATATATATGGAAAAGATGTCTTCATGCAAGACACGCTGCATAAAGGTGGCTGTTTGTCAACAGTGTCAGTCAGTATGTGTGTGAAATAGAAATGTACATTGAAACATGAAGCTGGCTGTATAAAAACCAGTATAGGGCAAGGGAAATTGACAAAATATAGACTTTTGATGAACTGAGATAAATGCGGAGTGATCTTTTCTTGTTGCATTTCATCAGTAGCAAGGCTGAAATCAGTTTTTTTAAAATGAAAGCTGTATTGCAGTCAGCTAGCATATTGAATCTTTTGGCAGGCAAATGACCAGTGTTGTGTTGCCCCTTTGTAAGAAAAGAAAAGAAAAGACAAGACCTGCATTTTTCCTTTTTAGGGCCAAAAAAAGAGAAAAACTTGGGTTCGTGTCATTTTTAACTGGAAAACTGGGGTACAAAGTAAAAAATCCCCCAAAAATAATAGGGACGGATAGCTACATATATAGTGATATTTAGGTTAGTGGCATTTTATGTCTGTTAAAAGAGACATCCACCGTATATCCTGCATAGCTAAGCATTCCTGTACATACAATTTGGCCTTCAATTTTTGCAGTTTGCAGGCTTCAATGCATCACCACAGATAGCAGCAAGTTTCTGCTTTCCTAAGGGAACATTTCGTACCAGCGTGGGGAAAAAGATTGGATCTGCTAGCGTATGTTGTACTTGGGTTATCCAGTTTCTGTAACCTACAATATTGAATGCTCCTTTCTCATGTGGGTTTATTCTTGCAATCTGTATGCCTCATAATTTCTTGTTATCGTATCCAGTTATTTCTGTGCAATTGTTAGCTATAATGTTGAATTGCAGTTAAACAAGTGGAGCCTATGGTTAGGACTTCCAGTCTCTGTTTGCTTGAAAATGTGACTCATTTTGGAAACAGCAATTTGCAGGCTAGCAATGAAGATATGGTCAGAGTAGCACGCCGAGCTGCTCTAAGCCACAGGTGAGTTTGTACCACTAAAAATCACTGGGCAGCTATGGCACCCCACAGCGGATTTGTGTGGCGGAGTATCTGTTGATTTGGGTGGGAAACAGGATAGTAGGAGAAAGAAGTTTTAAAAAATGGCCACTAAACTCTTTCTACTGTTTATAGGGAGATGAGGTTGGAGGTGATTTATGACATCGTGAGCTTTTGCAAGGGGGACAAATGACGTTATGCATATCATCACAGCTTACTGCCTGCCTATCTCTGGCACAAAGTTAAACTCCTTTGCCCCATGCACTGGATATTTGAGGAAGAAGAAAAGCAAAATAAATTAAAAAAACTTTCTATTTATCATACAGCTTCCATCCTGGTAATTGGAGCTTTCTAAATTAGAGTCAACGCTGAGTTGATGGCCTGTCATCACATTTATACAGCACCACACACCAAGAGAAGCTGTCCCTTCCCCGAACCACCCACAAGCTTGAATACCACTTTTACTATTTTTCTTTAAATGGGAGCATTCTTCTTTGAGGATGTGATACTCTGCCATTTTTATCGGTGGTTCTTATGTTGAAAACAAATGTACCGTTCTCATGAAACAGTTTGACAGGTTATATTTCCAATCTGCTCAATGGCCTGAATTTCTGGGTAGTTGAGAAAGTTTTCCTAGGCGTGGGATTGGTTCTTAGTCCTCTTAAATACTTTACAGAAAGGCAAATGTGCATTTTTGCTTTCCAACGTGTGACTGGATTCGGCATGCTGGAGTCTCTGTTGTCTACCCAGGAAGTGAAAAATTATTTCACAATGTATTGAATCAGTCATGAGGTTGGACAGCATAAAATTCTTCTTAGTACTGTACCTTGTAATATATGTATTACATTCTGATATATATTAGCATTCCCTAAATGCTGAAGGGACGAAGGGAGAGGGAACCAGTTGCTTAATTTCACTCAGAAAAAGCAGAAATAACTTCTTGCATCTGTTATGATGGAAACAGGCAAAATTTTGAGGTTCTTATATGACATGTTTTGCTATGACCTTTTAGCAGGAATGGGACGACATGACTTACTCTTATTTTAAGCAACATTAATACATACACTAAACCAGGGTTTCTCAATCTTGGCAACTTTAAGATGTGTGGACTTCAACTCCCAGAATTCCCCAGCCAGCATATGCTGGCTGGGGAATTCTGGGAGTTGAAGTCCACACGTCTTAAAATTGCCAAGGTTGAGAAACCCTACGCTAAACTAAGCCACATCACCTTGAATAATACCTACATTTATGTGGGTAAAATGTAGCCCCAATTTCAAATATATTTTTGTACAGTGTAAAGTGAGATACCTTGCACAGTGTTGTGATTTAAGTCTTTGGGAATCTTTATTTTTCTTTTTTTCTGATCATTTATAGCTGATCAGGACTCGGCTCTGCTCCTGCCTTCCAGATCATCTCTTGTCCATCTTTGATTGCTCCTCAGGAAAACAACCCTAAGCAAGAAATGGGGGCCCAGTTTTTCTCCCCGTTGTTCGGAGGAATAACGAATACCCCCCCTACTATGGAATATCCCCAGTTATACAATAGCTGGTCGAAGTGTAAAGATGGTGGCAGCGTGGTTGCTTCACTACACGATTGTGCAAAGAGAAGGTATGAACGGTGGTCCTAGAAGCCTCTTTCGCTGATGATGGAAACGGGGGTTCCCCACTTGTGCACACACACACACTCAGTCGTACCTATTCCTTAACATTTCATCTCCATAAGGACATGGAAGAACCTGGCTACAGGCTATTTTTAATTTTTACGGGCATCCAAATTTATTGTACCTGGTCCTTTGTTCTAAGGTGATTTGGAAAATAACTCATTCCAGCTGCAGGGCTAAACATATATATTGAAGCCTCAGTTTTGTCATGTTTGTATATGGTAGGTCAGGGTTTCTCAACCTCAGCAAGCTTGAAGATGCGTGGACTTGCTGGCTGGGGAATTCTGGGAGTTGAAGTCCACGCATCTTCAAGCTTGCTGAGGTTGAGAAATGCTGCTTTAAAGTGTTCCTTATTTAAAAGTCATCAGACACATTTTTTCTATCTAGTACCATCAATTCGAACAGGCAGGTTCTTCCATCAGTTGTTGGAAAGATCCTCACATCCCAATCCTTTCATCCCAATTCTTTCCTTTGGTCACCCTTAGAAAAACAAAGATTAATTTGGTAAAAGAGTTGTTTTTTTTTTTAATTTAAGGAGAACAGTTAATTCCTGAAATATTCTTTAAAACCCCCTCCCTGTCTTTATTTCTGGGCATGTTCTGCGTCCTGATGCCATTTCTCAGTATGTTAGCTTCACACGGTAGTCGATGCTCCTACTGGGTCCCTGGCATGTGTTTTTGTTAAGATGGCTGTTCGCTTAGTGTTTGAAGATGAAGCACTTCTGCGTGAGCAGCCGAAGGCAACCACCTTGACTTTTCATCCGGCATATGTAACTTCCTGGGTCTTTTACTCTGGGTAACGTCTAAGCACCCTTACTGAACTAAATATTAACCATTGTTTTGCTTGCTTTTATGGATTTGGGCGTTATGTCTTCTAAAGCTCAGATTGATAAACAAGCCTGAAAAATAATGCCGTGGAAGGAATGTGAAGATACTTTGTAAGCCAGGTTGATTTTCCATTTCTTTATCCCTCTTTTCAGGGCGCAGGTAAATCTCTCTTATTCTGCCAATGGCCCTGATATGTTTGGATTAGTGACCAGCATCTTACAGGAGCCTAGCGAACAAGAACCTATTACAGACTGGTATGGTGGTGTCATTTATTTATTTATTTATTTATTTTCAAATAGTTTATGAACTTTGTTGAAACCACTGATGTATTTACTGAGAGTAACAGGAATATCCTGAGCATATAGGGAGGCGTGTCTGACTAAATGCATCAGTTGGCAGCACAATTCAGCCTAGATCAGTGTTTCTCAGCCTTAGCAACTTTAAGCCGTGTGGACTTCAACACAGTTGTTTTTGCAGAGTCTAAATTGGTAGATTACAGATTCCTGCAACATAAATAATCTTGTGAATGTTCATCATGGCCTGCGGCATAGAGTGGAACTCCAGACTTTTCTGGAGTGAAGAAACAGTAATAGAGGAGGATTACTACGTGCTTTCTGCAGTAATACATTATTTTTAACAGAAGGTTACATGTCAAGTCCATTCTGCATAACTACCCAATTCAGTTTTCTTTGATGGGGCCACCTTGAGTTACTCCTAAATCCAAAACAAAGGATAAATGATCTTTCTGACTTCTTGTGCTGACATATCTCTTGCGAATCTCATAGGATGGTGGCCACGCAGTCTAAACAAATAAATTTTGGAGGATATTTAAGATTAACATTTCTCACTAATACAGAGTTTTGAAAGATTGCCTGAATAGCTTTTGACAATATATATTACATAATGCCTCTAATGTTTCATTTGTTTTATAGATGGTAAATTTGATTTCTGTTTTTCTCCTGTCCTGGGTATCATTAACAGACCGTTATTGTCAGCTGCCTTGAGAATATTTTTGGTGGCATATAAAACCATAAATAACAGAATTATTAGCATAGTAAAGCATGGCCCCTTCCTTTTTCAGATCTTCTGCTTAGAGCCAGTGCTCCGCAATAAATTTCTGAGTAATCTTTGCAAATATAAAACAGGATGAATTTGAGTGTGGGTTAAACAGTCAGTTTAGATTGCAAGAGGGCCTCATATTCAGTATGTGGGATCTTGGGTGGGAAAGTGGGAAGTACTGTTAACGTTCAGTAGATATTTTGCTATGATGGGTCAGTAGCCTGATCCAATTTGATGCAGCTTCACATATTATGTAACGGATATAAAATATGTTTAGAAATGAAATCTTGTCGGTTGCAGGAATTCTCTGTCAAGGTTGTTTCCTCCGTTTTGGACCTTGGACTTGGAAAATAATGACAGATGTTCAAGGCTTTTTCCTACCAAAGCTTTGGACAATGAAAAACTTGCTAACTTAGTTGACACACGGCGCCCTTACGAAGAAAAATTGGAAAAGGCATCCTCTGCAGCATTGTTAAATAGGAAACTTGGTGATCTGCATGTGACAAGCTCCTGGCCTGCCCCTTCTAATCCTTGCTCGCCATCATCTGATGAGGTTTTGAGGACTTCTGATCCAGAAGCCGAGGTGTTTACCTGTAACAGTTTTAGTCAGCAGGCCGTCTTTGCACCTGAATGCAGTTATGATAAGAAACAAGTAGATATTGTCAGGGGGAACCTTTCCTCATCACAGCCTAAGAGTACAAACAGTACAAATTTTTATGAAGAACGTCAGGAGACCAACACAACAGGAGGTGTGCTTGGGGCCAGTGACGTGGAAGAGTCCAGCAGCTTTTTCATTCAGTTGCCTAATTCTGCTGTGGGTAGGGTATGGGACCCAGTGATTCAGGAAAACCATTTGTGTGCTAAAAGATGTGCTTGCGAGTCACCACGGTTCCCATACTTCCTCAGTCCCCCATTTGGACAAGAAAATAGCATTCCTGAAGGAGTGAATGCAAAACTGCACGAAAACTACCAGCAAAGTTGCCCCAATAACATGGGCGTCGACTTTGATAATACTGAAATGAAGACTCCCGCATATCCCCCCCAAGACTCTTCTAATCATTTATCTCCAAACCCAGGCCAGCAACGTAGAAATTCATCTTACAGTGGAGATATACGCCTTCAGAGCCACACGTTAAATCCAGCAACGACATCGTATGTAAGTTACAGAAAGCAAAAGAGAATAAACTCTCTGTCGCACGTGTGTTCCGTCAGTCACTCCATAGGCCAGCCTTCTTGTTCCCAGATAGCCTCAAGAAAAGATGGGACGCTGCTCGTGGGTACTAATGCTTCTAGCCACTTAGGGTTTTCCAATTGCAAGGAAAATCTGAAGCCCCACAATTCTGTTGGATGCTCCCGGGACCATTTGCGAGCTCCTACTCAGGAACACTTGCGTGAGATTTCGACGAACATTTCCTCCGGCAGTTTCTCACGGCCTCCTTCTGCAAACGCGTCTGCCAAATGCTACCGATTTGTCAGTCTGCCCCACAGAGGCCATGCTGGTGAGAGAACAGGGTGGAACGAGGGACGGCGTAAAACTAACAGGATCCCTCCTCGCGCAGCCTCTGTAGGCCCAGACTGGGCCCAGCTTGGTGCATTGAGAAGAAAACCAAATGAGGCCAACTCGTCTGATTTCATCAATCCATCTTTCCTTCCTCTCTTCCCCTTAGTGCCTGGTTATACCAAAATTCCAAATTTTCCTGCGATGCATCCTCCCCGCTTTTCGCCGTCAACTAATGTTGCCTTCCCACCTTTGCCCTTGTCTGAATTGGTTGACGATTTCCCCCATTTAAGTCCTTTTATTAACGACCTCTTTTGTGGAGATGTAGCTGCGCCCTATCTTGCTTTTCCACCACGGCTTGACCACTACAGATCTGCCAAGAATCGTGGTGGGCCTGCCCGTGAGCTCCACATTCACCTGGAAGAATGTTATGAACAGTGGAGAGCATTAGAAAGAGAGCGGAAAAAGGTGACTGGGGTTGTTTTATGACACGCTTCTCCACTCTGAACACCTTCCAGACGTGTGGATTTTTCAGGACCCAGAATTCCCCGTCAACTCACATGGAGGGGGAAGGTCTGGGGGTGGAAACCCGCACATCTGCAGAGCATCCAGATTGGGAAGGGTAAATTTGGACTTAACTGAAAGTAGCATTGCTTTTTGCTTCTGGTGAAGTCAAGAGAAAACTTGGTTTTCCACTGTAAGGTTTGGGCTCATGTCCGGGGAATTAGATACCACTTTTTAGGCCTAGAATTTCTTTTACGCTTCTGTGTCCAAAGCAAAAAAATTCACTGTGGCTCATATTTGGAATTTTCTGCTTGGAAGTTGTATTTCCTTCTCTCTGGAATGTGAGTTTCAGCAGACTCAGCTGGAATAGAAGTATTCCTTTCAGGCCAGTAGTGGGTTTTGCTATCAGGTGGCCAGCATTTTGACTTAAAGAGAGGAAAACCTCTCTGTCTTGTTTTGCCTTCCCCGTAGGCTAAATCACAGTAAAGGAAGAAAAGTCTTTCTGCCACTGCCACTGCGAGAAAGGCCCCTTTCCCGGTCATTCCCTTTTGAGAGCAGGGTGTGGGCACAGCTCACTCAGTTAAGGGCTGGAGTAAGTGGAGACCGTCTTTTAGATACCATCATTCGTGGTATTCAGATACAGAAATCAGAGCTAGTTTTAGGAACTGACAATTGGCAAACTGAAGATTGGAGAACCATCAGTTCCAAGTGGACTGGTCAGACTTTTTCTCTAGCTCAGGGTTTCTCAACCTTGGCAAGTTTAAGATGGCTGGACTTCAACGCCCGGAATTCCCCAGCCAGCCATACCATGGGAGTTGAAGTCCACCCATCTTAAACTTGCCAAGATTGAGAAACCCTGCCCTGGGGCTAAGGGGAAAGGGCTGTTGAGACTGGAGCCTGCTCTGACAAGTCTGTTTTCTTCTCAGGTAGAGGCTGACTTAGCAAGAACTTTCCCAGGGAAATCCTTATCCAGCTCAAATAGCGTTCCATTTTCCCGGCTTCCGGCTAAGCCCTCCCGAGTGGATCGCCTGATTTTGGATCAGTTTCAAGAGCAAGCAAGAGTAAGTACTGTATTCGGAAAGTGACGCACGGTGGGGGCAGCCTTCCAGATGGGTGCAGAAGCAGCACTTCGTAATTAGGCAAAATAGGGAAAAGCAGGGGGGAACGGCCATTGATTTCTGCAGCAGAGCATCAGTACCCTTATTATACAGATAGTCCTCACTTAATGACCACAATTGGGACCAGAATTTAGGTTGCTTAAGCGATGCAGTCATTAAGAGAATCATCACATGACCGGACCCAATTTTAGGACCTTTTTTGCAGTGGTTGTTAAGCAAATCATTGTGATCATTAAGCGAATCATGTGGTTGTTAAGTGAATCATGCAATTCCCCATTGATTTTGCTTGCTGGAAGCTCCCTGGGAAGGTCAGAAATGGGGATCACGTGACCTTGGGATACTGCAACTGTCGTAAGTGCGAGCTGGTTGCCAAGCGCACAGATTGCAATCATGTGATTGTGGGGGCGCTGTGATCGTCGTAACTACGGGCACCAGTCATAAGTTGCTTTTTTAGCGCCATCATAACGTTAAATGGTCACTAAGTGAACGGTCATTAAGCGAGACTACCTGCCGAGGGAGCACTTGAAAAGAACTGTGTGGGCCATGCCCTTTCAGCATCTCAACACTGGATGTGTGAGGTCATATTTATGGGCAGCCCAGGATTTGAACCCTAGGTGGCCATCGGCCAAGCTAGACCAGAATCACAGCGGATCTGCAGCAATATCTGTGAGCGATACCCACAGCACGAATGCGCTAAAAGCACTAAAAGTCTTACCATAAGCTTCAAGACATCAGAGGGGGTCTGGTAGCTCCTTTTCCGACTAACACATTTAATTGAAAGCTGCAGCCTTTTCATACCACTTGAGAGCCGGAAAAGGCACGCCCGGGCTCCTGCTTTTTTGTAGACTTAACACAGCTCTCCTCCTGTGAGGACTGTGGACTTCAAGGAATTCATTAGGGCAGTTAGGATGTTATTTTGCTTTATTTGTAGTAACAAGAATCCCCCGTGACCACATTTCTTGACTGGGTGCCAGAGCTTGAGCTAGAAGAGCGCAGACAAGTGGTTCTTAACGGCTGGCTGGAACGACGCCCGTTGTGTTCTTCAGGAGCCAGGGCTGCAGAGTGGCTTTCTGCAGGAGCTTGGATGGATGCTCTGCTGCTCTGTGAAGTCTTCTGAACTGCAATAGCTCGCTTGTCTGCTTCAGACCTACGTTGTTTATGTACCTAAACATACGTGTGAAACCTTTAAGTCGGTTTTGACTCCTGGCAACTGCTTGCACAAGTCCCTGCAGTTCTTTTGCAACATTTTTGGAAGTAGTTTGCCCTCGTTGCCTTCTTTCTAGGGCTGAGAGGGAGGGACTGGGCCAAAGTCCCCCAGCTGGCTTTACACTATGCCTAAGGGAGGACTCAGACTCATGTCTCCTGGTTTCTAGCCTGGTGCCTTTAACCCCTACCCCAAACTGGCTCTCAATTTGGATCAGGGGGGTTGGTGTGCAAAATATTCCATGCATGAACCTCACCATGCATGGAACAATTGTTCTGGGTTGGTTTCTGCCTGAATCAAGGCCTGTTTTGGATATATAGTAGGAACCAGAACAAGACAGTTTTGATCCAAGAGTGGACTGTAGATTGGCTGGTTGGTGAAGAAGGGGTGCTGGTGGTGAGAATGGGGAAGAAATCAGGGACATTGGGTGGAGTGGCTGAGGGCAGAGAGGGACAGGGGGAAGGATGACTGAAAGATGGATGGACGGGTAGAACATGCAGTTTTGAAAGCTGACAAGGGGACAGGATTGTGCACTCCAGGCCTGCCCCGCTGCCCCATCTGGATTTTGCATTATCGGAAACCTGGTATTTAAAAAAAAACGTTCTGGGTTTTGGTTCTGCCAAACTGATTCATCCAGAATGAATCTCCAGAACTTCTAGACCTCTTGTGATTTGTTTGTGGTTTGAAACGTGGTGGGTTGGTTGGCTGGTTTTTCTGTTTCATAAATACTCCTGATATATCATGATACGGTCAGCTTTATGGTGATACGGTGAACTCACTAAAGTTGATCAGGAAGTGAAGCTTGTCGACTCTGCCAAGAAAAGTGAAGCAAACCCTTGATGTTCTCCTGGCTGCATTTGTCTATTCATTTTTAATGTCTAGTCCAGTGTTTCAACCCTGATGGCTTTAAGATGTGTGGACTTCAACTCCCAGAATTCCCCAGCCAGCATGGCTGGCTGGGGAATTCTGGGAGTTGAAGTCCACACATCTTAAAGCGGCCAAGGTTGAGAAACACTGGTCGAGTCATTGTGGATGAAATAATAATTTTCTTTGTGACTGGGCTGAGTCTGCACATGAGTTGACTCGATGGTGTGACTATTTAGGACTTCAGGTTTCTTACTTTAAAAATCAGCATCTCTGCTAAAAAGTTGAAATCAACTTTTGATCAGATCTGCTCCAGTGCTAATTTATCAAGAGTCACTTGATTGTGAGATGGGCGGCTCTATAAATATGACAAATAAATAAGTAAAGTAAATAACGTTTTATGGGAGACAAACCAGGATGTCCCTGGATCCTGCCCTGGGCTCTGGTTACGGGACTGAGTTTATAGTCAGCTCCCGTGTGGGAGGCTGGTCTTGCTTCATGGCCAAGCAACGCTCAGCCTTGTTGTAATGTCCCAAGTGTCTTGTGGAAATTGTGGTGTCCCTGTGCTCCCCTTTATCCTCTGCCACCGAAAGCAAGCTTCACCCTTGGGGCACACGGTGCAATGGCTTTGACAGGTGGACCACGAGAGCTTCAAGCGCTCTGAGAGTCAATGGGTGACAAGTAAGGGCTCCAGCGTTCTACAGTACAGGTAGTCCTTACTTAATGACCACAGCAGGGACCAGAAAATTGGCTGTAAGCGGGGCAGTTGTTAAGCAAATCACCATGGTCGTTAAGTGAATCACTTGTTCATTAAGCGAATCCAGCTTCCGCCATTGACTTTGCTTGTCTGAAGCCCCCTGGGAAGGTTGCAAATAATGATCACATGACCCCCGGACACTGCAACAGTGTAAGCTGATTGCAGAGCATCCGGATCACGTTCATATGACTGTGGGGATGCTGGCATAGTCATAACTTCGAGCACTGGTCATAAGTCACTTTTTTATCACCATTGTAACTTCGAATGGTCACTACATTAATGGTTGTTAAGTGAGGACTACCTGTATAGGAAGCCCCTAATAGAAAAATAGAACTACTAATTTTTCAGAGATGAAAACCCCCAGTAACACATGGGTTGTTGTTCTTTTTAGGTTCACACTTTACTGGGGAAAATGGAACGCCTTTGCGGCATTCCCATCCATGGCAACATATGGGCAACTTTGGGGCATCACCTGGAAGCCATTTACACAACCCAGACCAGGCGCAAAGAGGAGATTGTTAATGCTGGTAATCCCCAGAGGCCAGGGACGTCGTGTGCCACCAATGAAAAAGGCAAGTGCTTTGGGTTTGGTTACTGTACTGCCGAGCGCGGCATTTTTGCATTAGAGCTGCTGCTTAAAATCATTGTTGCTCCACAGATGCCGATCATAGCCCCTTGAACATGTCGAGCCCCATGCTGGTTGGGGAATTCTGGGAGTTAAAGACCACACCAACGCTACTACGGAACATAGGATATAGGGAATTGTAATAGTATATGTTATACAGCAGTGTTTCTCAACCTCGGCAACTTTAAGAGGTGTGGGTGTGCTGGCTGGGAATTCTGGAAGTTGAAGTTCACACCTCTTAAAGTTGCCGAGGTTGAGAAACACTGGTATAGGGGAAACACTGTAATATAGTAAAGAGCAGTGTTTCTCAGCCTCGGCAACTTTAACATACGTGGGCTTCAACTCTCAGAATCCCCCAGCCAGCATACTGGCTGGAGAATTCTGGGAGTTGAAGTCCAGGCATGCTGGCTGGGGAATTCTGGGAGTTGAAGTCCCCACCTCTTAAAGTCGCTGAGGTTGAGAAACACTGCTTTAGGTTCTAGTCAAAATGCTACTCCTGAGCCTGGAGTCAACAGAAATCCATGTGCCTCCTGAAGAGGCCGAAAGATGCATGAACGCATCAGTTAGTAAAATATTACCTGTACATCTTCTCAATGCTAAGCCGCGGATATGAAAAACGATAGGAAGTCAAGCTGAAAGTGTATTTTAGCAAAGAGAATCAGGACCGGCAGCCTGTTTGACGCTGGCTTAAAATATTGCGGAAATGTACCCCGTTCAGACTGTAAATGACTTAAACACTGCCTTTGTTTCAGATGTCCTTGCCCTGGCCGCTGCTGTGAAAGAGTTGGCTTCCTTCACGCGAAAGACACGTACAGCTTTATGGTGTGCTTTTCAGATGGCCCTTCCCAAAATTTTGGCCAGCCCTCCAGTTCACAGGAAGGAAGTGCAGAGGGCGCTGAGAGCGCTGGGTCCAGCCAGCGTCTCCTTGCAGACGAAGGTCCTTGGAGAAGGCGAAGACAAAGAGAACGAGAGAGTGAATTAGGAAGAATTGAGCAGGTTATGAAATGAGCCTACTCAAGTGAGCTCGTGAAGGAGCTGGGTTAACAGATTTCGCTGCTCTTTCTACTGGTTTTTCACCCTGCTGACATTCGAGCCTAGAAAAGTGTTTTTCCGTAATGGTATTGCAGAAGTCTTTGTAACATTAGAAGGTTGGCAATGTTTGTTCACCGTATTGACTCCTGATCCAAAGCTTGTGACTCCAGCCGTGAACTAGGAAGCGGCTAAACTAACATGGTGTTTTACACTTTGTCAGTTTTTGCAATGCAGCTTATTTTCTTTTTTCAGTTTTTGGAAGATGAATATTTTAAGTGCCAAAGTAACTGCAAACCACTGTGCGTTTCTTCTTTTTTAAACTGATCATGACTAATGCACGTTTCGGTTGATGTACTGTCGGGAGCTGAAGTCCTTCAGGCAGTTGCCCGTGTCCGGATGAAGCAGCCATCAGTTAGTTTAAGTTGCATGAAAGTTGGGAATTCGCGTCGTCAGCTGACGTTTCAAGCTGGGCTCGCCTGTAACTCGTCTCGCAAAAGAGTTTTGGGAAGAGGGGTTCAGTACGTTTTGAAAGGAAAAAGTTCTAAATATCAAGCATTAAATAGTGCTTTAGGATAGCCAGTCAGCCAGTGAGAAGAAATTGCTTAATATCCAACGGTTTTTCTTAAAGCAGGCATGGGCAGCCTCGACCCACGTCCCGAAGGCCTTCTCCCTCTGAAAACACTTTCTCCAACATCGCTGTGCCTCCAGAAAAAGCATCGCTCTCCCTTTGCACATGTAGCATGAAGTTCTCTGACTCTGAGAGTTGAAAGCCGTTTCCCCACTCCTGTTTCAACTGTTTAGAGCTACTGTTTTATTTGAGATGCACTTCCTGGGGGGAAAAAAAGACACTGTTAATGACATAGTTATTTTAATGAGAAATCTATTATTTTTATCTTACTTTAAACTAAACTTTCGATCCTTTGCCAGACCTTAATCATCAGGCTTATTGATGCTCAGGATGTGTTCCAGGATAAATCGTTTACAAATATGCCTAATATATTAAGTTTGTAGAATTGGGATGTTTGTAGAAATAGTTGCACAAAACTAATCCTCCGTAAAGGATTACCAAAGCAGCCTTTTAGCGCGAAAAGAGTTTGTGTGTTTGTTAACTGCTGTTCGTCTCTTGGACAATCAAGTGTGCTGTGCGCCCGTGTGAAGTTACAAGATGAGAATCAAAATAGATGGGCCCAGTCCAACATTTTCACTGGGCCTTCCCTGATTTTGCATATGAGAAATTGAGGATTTCCCCTTCATTGTAATATTGGAGGGAATCTGTGACTGGAAGATGAAAGGTGATAGAAGATGCTTGAGCAGTGTTTCTCATCCTTGGCAACTTTAAGATGTGTGGACTTCAACTCCCAGAATTCCCCAGCCAGCATAGCTGGCTGGGGAATTCTGGAAGTTGAAGTCCACTCATCTTAAAAGTTGCCGAGGATGAGAAACACTGTGCTAGAGTTCCAACCCAGTTGCGTCTTCGTTGCAAGCATATCCTCTGTGTAAAAGGGGGCTTTAGCAATGGGGTTCAGCTCCTTTCTAAGTATTAATATTTTAACCAACTTGTAAACTGTGAGATGGTCTTGGTGCATTGATAATTAAGTAACATGTTTACGTTTTTCATCTTAATGAAGAAGTCCTGGAAAGTAATTCCCTGAATTCTCCAATGAATCTTTGAAGCATAAACAAAGGAAGAATAAGAATTCAGACGATTAGACTTGTGTTTAACGTGCACAGTATCATGCCAAATTGGATATTGCTTTCGCAAGCATAAGTGATTCGTGATATAAATACTTCATATTCCCAGCCTGGGTTCAGTTTTGGCCTGTGAATATTTAAAGAAAATGTAGCATATACATACATACAAGCGTGCAACCAGAAGTTGCAAATGCTTCATGTTCTCTATTTTTAGTTAGAAATTAAAATAAAAAATTGAAAGGCACAGCCTTCAGAGTACCCTGTTTTTAAAAGAAAATATAATATATCGAGCCTTAGTTTTTGGGAGAGAAATTGTCCTGTGTGCGGTTTGCTCTAAATGTCAGGAAGGTGAAATGAACATTTATAGGGCAGAAGTAGTTGTCAATAAGAGGATTAAATTGAACTTTTAAATATTCCTGTGATGGACCTTGGTGCATTGATAATTAAGTTTGATAAATCTGTATCTTCTGTTTGTGTCACTCCTGTACTACTTCAGGACTGTGGTGTAACAATAAGTAACTTCCAGCACGTTGAGTTCTTAATTTATGAGTATTGTTAAAAACAGTGGTTATAATTGGTGGTTATAGGTAATGTGCCTTTAAGCATTTTAAAGCAATTATAGCTGTGTGCTCACATCTTGTACCTGAGCAATATATTTAAAGGGATTTATAATAGGCTGCATTTCATAGCTCTAATGTATTGTAATGTACAAATATTTAACATTTCAAGCATTGGCTTCTGTACTTTTATAATATGAAAAATGCATCTAATTTAATGATAGAGATTATAACAGCATCCCTTTTCAAATTACCTTCGGTGCCCCTAGCTTTCTTTGAAAAACGACAGGGTGCCAATCAAAATAGGAGCTTTTATGCATGGCTACCTGAAACTCAGTTTTCCAGTTAGCAATTTAAAAATTAAATGTCCTAATCCTCTTTACTTTCTGTTGGGGAAGACTTCCCAGTCGTATTGAGATTGTTTTATGTGGGGTTTGGGGTAACCATTGTCGAAACAATAGATGTTCAGCTTCAGGTAGGTATGTCTCAAGAGTTGATAGGTGGGTCTTTGCTTGTAGACATCTCACCATGGTTTTGCTTTTTGATCACATCAAGTGCAGAGGTGTAAAGATGGGCCATTCACATGTGAATTAAGTTCTGGGTGTTCTGTCCCCCAAAGCCCTTCCCATGGAACAGTCTTACTCAGTGTTTCTCAACCTTGGCAACTTGAAGATGGGTGGACCTCAACTCCGAGAACCCATCTCCAAGCTGCCAAGGTTGAGAAACACTGGTCTGACATGTAGAATATGCTCTGTTGGCTGTTGATTAAAGTTCTTAGAAATGACACTTTTTTGATCACTGTCCAATTAATGCTGGTGTACCAGGTCCATTTCCCTACCAGTGATTTGCAACATCTTCATAGCATGATTAAGATGTGATCAATCTGGTACCCCTCTCTGTTGCTCTGACACAACATGATTGGGCGAATCTAGAAGATACTGTATATTGCTAGCAGAGGAATGACTTGAGATCGCCTTGCTATTCTTTAATCAGTTGCTTTTAACTTGTAAAGAAAATTCATCTGTGCCCTGTAACCTGAAGATAATACAGTCTTAATATCAGAATCCATGCATTATTTTCTCCTCTGGCTTAGATCATGGGTGGATGCCATCTTGTCTCTGGATAGGTCTTGCTAAGTTTATCCTATTTTTTCATTTTTCTTAAGTTATGCAACAGAAATATGCCTGGTTTTTTTTCTAGTCTAAAATGCTTTTGAGGGACATCTCTGTAATACTGCGTTGAAGGTGAGCATTGTTTTTCTTGCATCTGAGAGCTGTGATATTGATTGCTCTGGTGAGAAGACACCAAAAACAAGATCTTGAATATAATCAGGTGACCAGAAAGTTGAAGATGGGCTATAACTTCTGTAACTTTTTAAATGTTGGGGTTGGCAAGATGAGTAGAAATGGGGACAGTGGTTTGCATGGACAGGGGGAGGCAATCCACGACCTTCCAGTGCTGCTGAACTACAGTTCCCAGCATTCCTCAGTACTGGCCCTGCTTCTTTGGGATACTGGGAGTTGTCATTCAACAATATTTGGAGTGTCCCCGGTTGGGCTCGTTCATAGTATAGACCAGATTCTGCTCAAACGACGCAATGTTTGATTTTAGGATAGACTTTCATCTTTTCAGGGGAAGAGATGTTTTGAAGAGATGTTACGACCCAGAGTCCTTCAGCGAGTAGGAGTCCGCAGGGAGCAGAAGAAACTGAGGGGAAATGAGTAAAACTACCTTTTTCCTTGCATTTATGGATGCAGAGAGCTCATTTTTTTCAAAGAGGGCCTGTTCGTTGATTTCTGTTTCAGATTTCTGTCTCTGCTGAAATAAGAATCTGCGTGCACATCCAGAGAAACGCTTAGATGTCTGCATATCCAGTGGGATCAGGGTCTTTTTTTTCCCCTCGTTGGAATAGTAATTTCAACAGTGGTGTCAGTACCTGTCTTGTCCAAATTAAAACACTTCTCATGTTACAGTCACACCTTTACCTGAAGCCCGGTTCTTATCTCAGTAGACCCAACCGATATCTTCGTTAAGTAACGTTTGTTTTTAATTATTTGATCCTAGGTAGTAGCAAGCGTAGTTCTTAAATGTCTTTATCAAGAGATTCAGGTGCTTATTAACAGAAGCAATTTTGGATTGTACCTCCTGATACCATTCACAAATGATGCGAACTGCTGTTTGTATCATTTGCAAAATGATTTTGTGACTGTGAAGTCACACACACACACACACACACACACACACACCGTCTCCTGGGACAGTAAAGTTTCATTTTAAAGTTAAGCCTCCAGTGAATATCATACAGGATTTTGAAAAATCAGTGTTTGTATGCATGTTTAATCTTTACTTTGCTGTATGAAAACCTTGCTTGAAAATGTTCCTTGCGTGATTTTATGAGTCATCGTCACACCCACGTTTTTGCTAAGTCTGTATGTAAGCTTATAAAAAATGGGTGCATTTTTGCAACTTGAATTTTGTTCTACCTTTAATTTGAGGCGTGAATATGTTTGCTAAACTTATGAGCAATACTGTAGGTAACGATGCAAAAAATGGTGTTACTTACACAGTGTATGGACAGATTAAAATGGTTGGGAACTTGTAACAGTTGATGACCTGTTTTGTTAGTGTCTGTGCTTATTTTGCCCAATAACTTTAATTTCTTGGCGAACTTAACAACGAAGAGGATCCCTCTTCCCTGTCTCCAGAAATTCCCTGTAAGAAATATAGAAACCTAACAGGCTTGGTTCCAGATCGATCATACTAAAAAGTTTTATCGATGTCATAGGTCACGTTGGACTGAAACTGGAACCAGCAAACAGGTCTCTCTCCCCAAAAAGTATGTTTTCAATCTATTTGGAAAGATTAGTTTGCTCCTTATTTTTCTTATCGATAATACGGAGATAAACAGGGCCTGTTTTAATGCACAGATTGCTGGGTAGTATTTTACATATCTTTGGCCAATAATATTGAATGACTTTTTTTTTTATGCTGCTCGTGACAATGATTGAACAACTTGTTAGAACTGATTTAGGTCAGTGTTTTTTCCAAGTTGGCAACTTCAAGATGGGTGGACTTCAACACCCAGAATTCCCCAGCCAGCCATGCTGGCTGGGGAATTCTGGGTGTTGAAGTCCACCCATCTTGGAGTTGCCAACTTTGAAAAACACCGATTTAGACAACTGAACATAGGTATTTACAGAGAGGCTAGTTGCTATAAGACTTCACAATCAATTCAGGTGTTCATCGTATCTAGCAACAACTGAGGTTCTCGTCGTCTGATTGTTGATCACAATTGAATTGAATTGTGATTCTCAAAGCTGCAGAATTCTCTTTTTCTACCTCTCCAGCCGCTTCCTTGGCAACGGAGGCCAGATCTGACCTGTACTGATTTGAATCAAAATGCCCTTGATCCAAGTTGAACGTGTCCGGTTGATCTTGATGACCTTGCAGCTTGGGTTAGGTTATAACCCAACGGTTAGGAACCTGATAACGTCTCGAGGAAGATGTAGGGTGAATCCTGCAAAATCATTGGAGGTGAAATGTTCCTGTGTTGCGTTTACGTTAACGTGTTCGTTAAAATGCCCCTCGTGAAGACCGCATGGGTTCACTTGGGTTAAGTGTAAGCTGCTGGGTTTTCATGCAAGATTTTTTTCCCCTTGTAATTACTGGATGCCTGTTACGTGTGCTGGCTGACCCTTAAGCAATTAAAGCACTTAATATCTAAAGTACTGTGGTTGTATCTTGTAATAAATCAAGGATGGAAAATGGCCACGGAGGAAAAAAGTGGATGGAACCACAAGCTTATCAGGGTTATTCAGAGGGACAGCTCAGCGGGGTGAGTTTTCTAAGACGTGGGTTGCCGTTTTAGTAAACTAGCCACAAAGCCCTTTCCCTGAGATATTCTCCTTTTAGCGGGATTTTTAAAATTCTTCTCTTATCTTTTTTCATGCCAAGGCTTTCATATGGCCAAAGAGGAATCGTTGTGCCGCCAACAATGAGAGGAAAAAAGATATAAAGAGGATTAACTTTGTAAGTCAGGAAGAAAAACAGGTACATTATGCCACAGTGAGGCTCATGAAGCAGAGTCTAACTTTAATTTTTTTAAAAATTAAGTCCTTCATTTTAATTTATTCTTGAACTTTGATTTATGACCTAGCAAGAGGTACGGACCTTGGAAGCGGTCTCGGCTATTTCTTCTTATCTCTCAGTGTTTTTCCCCCCTGATACTCGTGCAATCACACGGGTTCCATGATGGACAGGTTAAAAACCCACAAGCGAGGAGGTTTTCTGGAGCTTGCCGCCGGCTTCCTTTCTGGCACTGTCAATCACAGAAATACCCACCTGTTTCTTTGCACGCAGCAAAGCCGCCCATGCGAGCAAACAGATTTTCTGGATCCTTTAACCTTCCTTTCTGACCAAGGTCTTCTCAGTGTCCTTGGGACCAGATCCTTGTGCAAAGTATTGCTAGGCGCACCAATAGTCCAGTGTTTCTCAACCTTGGCCGCTTTAAGACATGTGGACTTCAGCTCCCAGGATTCCCCAGCCAGCATGGCTGACTGGGGAATTCTGGGAGTTGAAGTCCACATGTCTTAAAGCGGCCAAGGTTGAGAAACACTGGTCCAGAGACACAAATTCTTACTGATCAAAGACATTCAACGGGTCAAATCATCCATACCAGAAGCGTATGGGCAATGTGAAGGCCAGGCGTGAAAACATCAGTCTTCATCAGCTGCTGGTATGTTAAGCTATCCTGCCTACCCATTTCCATTTTCCTCCTGACGTGCCACAAGAAAGGTGAGCAGGTAAAAACAGGATGGGGTTGCACTCAACCGTGGTGTGTTGATGAAGCCGCCATTGCCAGGATCGACCCAACACACAGTGCTATCGGTCTCCAGTCCCAACCATGATGGCCCACGCGTGATGAAACGTGCCTCGTGACATCACAACGTAAACTCTGATTTGTATGCTCGCCTTCGGTGTCGCGTAGTGTCGGATGCAAGGGAAGACGACACCGTTGGCGTTGTGATGCTGTGATACATCATTGGCCCCCTTTCCCCGCTCCCTGTGAGGGTCCCTGTGCAGACAAACTGTCTAACAATCCCGTTATGCTCACAATGTCTCTCGTTCCAGCAGACCAAGACGCGCATAATTGGGGGAGCGCCAAACATAGTGACCGCCTGCCCATAATATAATGTGTGGTTGGTTTTAATGTTAGTTTGTTTCTTCTGTCTGTTCTTCTTAAGGTGCTGTTGGTTAGTTTAGGGTTCTGTATATTGGGCAAACGCAGTGGGATAATGCAGTAACCAGGTTTTGCGTGTTGGGTGAACAGCCTGGATCAGACTGGTTTGCTTGCAAGGCTCACTGGGTCAGAGATGAAATAACCAGATTACAAGCTAATGCAAACTCAGTTGTGGTTAGTTCTGGGGTTCATTGTCTCCCTCCGGACCAAAATTAGGTTAATTGTACAACCCATGACTAACTTCGCCGTGGCTTGGCATGTTTTGCAAACAAAGCCACTACTTTAAGGTGGGATGCGGGCGTGTGTGCACGGGCAGGTCAAAAAATCCAAGATGGAGGCAGGGCGGGAGATGGCCGTGGTGCCATCTTGGCTTTTGCAACCTCAAGTTCCAGTTCATACCATGGTTTAGCTGCTGGGAGATCACCGGATTTGAAGTGGAAGATGGCTTACACCCTTGTGAGGAACCAGGAGGCCTCAGTGTCAGATGTAAAGCCTAAATAAAGACAAGCCCAACCCCTGGAGACGTTTGCTGTTTTCTTTTTAAGGCATGTTTTCTGCCACTCCCCCCACAGCCTGAGATTTCCTGGTGGTCCCCTATCCAGAGACTAACCCACGTCTTTAGTTTCAGAGCCCAGACAGGTGCTGCCCCCTGCTGGCTCTAACAAGGTAATGCTACCTGTGAATGGCATTTGGATTATCTTTTTTTCATGGCTTCCGTGTGAGTTTTTTTGTGATAGTACAAAGGCGGGTTGCTACGGCCTAGTTCCAGGATGTTTTTCTCAACTTCCTAGGCTGGGGTACAGAGCGGGAATTTCCCTGTGGTCTCCCTTCCAAGTACTAGCCAGGACCAACCCTCCTTATGCCAAAGGAGGGTTTAATGGGGCTACCAATGCATAGAGCAGTGTTTCTCAACCTTGGCAACTCTACGATGTGTGGACTTCAACTCCCAGAATTCCCCAGCCAGCACAGCTGGCTGGGGAATTCTGGGAGTTGAAGTCCACACATCGTAGAGTTGCCAAGGTTGAGAAACACTGGCATAGAGGTTCTCTCCCTCTGCTCTGTGTGCTGAGCCATCGCCAGCTAAACTTTGCCCACCCTGTCCTGTCCTGTCCTGGCACATCTGGGGATATCTATTTTTTACCGTCTCTCGAACGGCAGAGGCTCTCCTCGAAGCTCCGATCTTGAGACCCCAGGAATTCTGGCCGGGCACCTATCAGATCACCCTCGCCACCCGAGAGCCCCGCTCGCTCCAGCCTCCTCCATTCTTTCAACCCGGGAGCAAAAGCATCATCCAGAAAGCGGTGACTTGCCCCCGGTCCCCCCCCTTCCTCCTCAAGTTGGCCAAAGCCAGAGGCCCTGTCGGTCCATGACCTTGCCCCGTGGTGGGTCAACTGGGCCCAAAGCTCACCTGAGCCAGAAGCGACCCTCAGGGCCGGCTCAGGGCAGATCCAGCGGCACCCACTCCTTGCCGCAGCCTGCCCGGCGGGCTCCCTAAAGCGGTGCCCTTTTAGCACGGCAGGAGGTGAAATTTAATCTCCCTGGTACATGACACCCAGGACTATTTTGGAGAGGGGCCGCAGGAGAAAGGCACGTCAGCCAGCCAACGGGACTGGCAGAGCAGCTCCAAAGGGAGGAGCTGCCTCCGAACTAAAGCCCCAGTCATCTCGGGGGGACGGGGGGCTTCCCTTCTGCACGGCTCCAACCTCACTGGGGTTTCTGTTTTATTCCTCGCAGGGGGTGGGGGGAAGGGGACGCCGAGCCCCGAGAGACCCCCTGGGCCCCCTTCCACCTCTGGATTATTCCACAGCTCCAGAAGGACCTGCCCGTCATTCCAGTCCAAGAGGCTAAGTCTTCCAGGTGGCCAAAGGCATCAGGTAAGGGGGCTGCGGTTTTCCTCTGAACGGGGCCGACCAGAGGAGGGTGGCTGGTTGGGCCAAGGGCTCTGGGTCTTTCTCTCGTCCCCTTTCCACGCTGGTTGTGGCGGTGGGAGACGTCGGGCTCTGCGGAAACTCAAGACACGCGACAGTTTTGCCCGGCGGTGGGGACCTTCGGCGTGGTCCCCTGCCCCACTCCAGAAAGCGCGACTTTGGGGAGGTCAAAAAGCAGAGGCACCAGACACAGCGTGCGTGAAGAAGGAAAACGCTCTTTTTGGGGAGCGTGGCGTGGAATATAGAGAGGGCGGTTTTCTTTTCCCTCCGGCTTTCTTCCCAAATTGTGAAGCGCTGTGCGAAAGTTCTGTGTTTGGTGAAACGGCTGCTTTCATCACGGTAGAAATCCTAGCCGTTGCGTCTCCCCTCCTCATCCCTCCTCCTCCTCCTCCTCCTCCTCTCAGCTTGCATTTCTACAGATGAGCTTTGAAAAAAGATAGAGACCAACAGCTGAGGCTATTTTAAGAGCCATCGGTCAGTGGCCTGGCCTGGCTGGAATGGCGGGGCTGAGTAACGTTTGCATGACAGACACAGAATGCAGATCAATCAGCGAAGCATGCATATTTTTTTTTTAATCTTTATTTAGTAGAGCGGAGCATCGCACTGGGTGGAACCTGTTTTCTGCTTTATAAGATAACGTGGCAATCAAGGCTTCTCCTTTAAAACTGATGGGAATGAAAATAAGTTTTAAAAAATTATTTATTAGATTTATATCCCGCCTTTCCATCGGGAAGGTAGTTGGTGTAACCCCCTTTCTTTTTATCCCCATGATTACAGCCCTGCGAGGTAGGCTGGGTTGAGAAAGTGGGGGCGTGACTCATCCAAAGTCACTGTGAGCGTTTGGGGTTGAGGGTAGACTTGAACTGGATCCTCCTGAAGATGCTCTGAATTTGGTAGGAGGTCACATTGATGTTTTTAAAGTGTATGGATACAAATCCAGAGGTCTTGTTTTTTCCCCTTAAAGAATGACAACTTGAATATATACACTAGATTAGAAAAGATTAGCACTCGCTAGGCGTGAGTAATGTTCGTATTACATTTACAGGATGCAGATCTGTAAGCAAAGCGTGCATTTTTTCCAAAAAAATTAAATTTAGCAGAGCGTTCTGCTGGATGACTGTAGCTGTTTTGTTTCATGTGACGTTTCTGGGGCTTCTGCGTGACAGAAAGCTATCTGACTTGCCCTGGGCCCTTAACCTATGACGAAAGACGAGCACTCTTCATATGTGCAGAGATCCTCTTTTCTCTAAGTACCCCGACCGTCCTGAGAAAAGCCATTCCAGCTTGCGAGTCCAACGGTCTTGGCTTGTAGGATTCTCAGGCAGTTGCAACGGTACTCTACTGAAATTGCAAGCAGCATTTTTTTGGTTTAGCCAGATATAAGTTGCACTCACAGCCCTGGAATTGCATGGGAGTTTCAGGACTTTGCCCTGGGCCACACTGAATAAGATAGGGAGGATCCCACACCGTTGGAGAGAAAGCAGAAGGATTGGAACCAGATTACTCAGAAATGATGATTTTTCCCGAATCTGTATCGAATTCCTAACTCCCACGGCTGTTGACCTGCCTAAGAGTTATTGGAGCTGAAGTCTGACACAACAGGAGAACCCGAGGCTAGGAAAATGGGAGCGACCAGCTGCCTCCGCAGGGCGAGGTCAAGATCCGCAAGATTTGGGCATGGCGGGGCAACTGAAGCCCTGCCCCTTCAACCCCAGTGCCACATCTGCCATCTTGCAGAATTTGACCTCACCCCATGGACACCCACGGGAAGCCTTAACTGAACGTTGTACTACTCCAGCATGGCTAAATCTGTCTTAAATCTGGATTTGACTGCAATGATGGATTTAAGAAAGAGCCCCAGGCCAGACCTGTCCCTGGCCTGGGTGGCTGGCTGGATGTTTGAAGTCTGCCAACAGAGGGAAAGAGCCTGTGGGTACGAAGTGCGGTGGGGGCCTTCGGAGCCACGAGGGAGGGCAGCTGTTTGCTCGGGAGAAAAGGAAAGCTGAGCGTATCCTATCAGGTTTGTAGGAAGTAGCACAGGTCAGGACACCGTTTTTATAACAACTCGTTAGCGGGCAGAGAAATTGCTGACCCATATTAAGTTTGGCTGGGGCTACGAAGTTGGGCCCATGGTTGAAAGTGGCATGAAGCTTTGAAGCACAACAACAAGGGTTATGGGAATTGGGTGTCCCCGCGTGGATGGAACCACGTCGATGGCTGGCAAAAACGATTGAAATCTCCACTGGCCAAGACGCTAGAACAAAGCCCAGCGTGGCATCCAGCTCCATGTACGTTTCTGCCCTGGCAACCCTGTTTGTTGGAGGACTGGTGTGCTGACCCCAAACACCCTTGGAAGAACCAGCATAGATTGTGGAGGTGAAGTCTTGCTTCGCTGGTCTACCAAACTGTGCTCTGTAGAGGTCACATCATCCTATGATGGAAGATGAACAGCCCCATGGAAAAGACCCTGCTGACGGGTGACTGGCACAAGGGAGGGGTGAGGGAGGAAGTGGGGGGACTGCTTGCAATGTTCCTCCTCCTTCACGCCTGCCACCTATCCTCCAGGCTACCTGAACATGGGTCTAGCATTTTTTCAGAACGGTGCAAGGTCCGTGTTCAGAAATGGCTCCACCAACAGTCACTGGAGCAGAGGACGGGCACCGGGTGGGATGGGTGGAAGCCCCCTAGTGCTCCTTGCCGTCCCATCTCTGCCTGTGAGCGTTCACCTGGGCAATTTCTGAGCATGGCTCTAGCACTTTTTTGAGAGAGCGCTAAACCCACATCCAACCCAGTGGCTGAAATATTGCTGATGTGGAGGAAGAGCGCAAGGGCTAAGGAGCAGGAGGGAGAGCATTTATAATATTCCACCCCAGGTCCTTTCTCCGTATCTGCCACCCGTCAGCCACATATTTTTGGACACAGGTTTAGCGCTCTTTCGAAAGAGCGCTAAACCCGTGTTTAGAAATAACCCAAATAGCAGTTCACAGCTCTGTATCTTTCTCCTGCCACTTGGGCAACCTGAACAGTGGCTCAACCCTCCCGCCCGGGCACCTGCCTACCCTCGCTCATCTCCCCCTTGTCACACCTAAAGAAGTTTTGGGGTTGTTATTTCCTCGGGCAGATGACCCCAAAGGAATCCACCAATTGCCTCTCTTAAGTTCTTCCGCGTTAACTCTGTGAGGACTAGACGCTTGAGACATGACGTTCTAGATGCAAAATAGGGACGGCCATTGCTGTGCCACGTGGGGGCATTCTGCTCTGTCCTCTCAAGGAATGGAAAACAGCACGTTAAAGCGGCCGTGAAAAAGAGTTTGCTTAACATGGTAGTCTGAACTACGGTTGGTTCTAGTTAGCTGGTGACTCCATTTGTTTTTCAGCCCAGCCTTTATGACTCATTCTTGAGTCACGGTGTCTCTTGTGAGTCCAGGCAGCTGAATTAATTTGGCAAACTATGGGACGATCTTCTACGGGCCAGAAAGTTTGTGAATATATCTGTACGCTAAGAGGCAACCAATATTTCTTGTGTGTGTGTGTGTGTGTGTGTGAAATCTTCCAGTTGATTGAAGTCCTGGTGATTTGCATGGATATCTATTTTCTGAGGAACAATATAGAAATCGTTGGCCATCGCCTCCTTCTAGCACATTTTTTCAACTTCCTAGTTGACAGCTGTGAGATTTCCTTGTGGTCTCCCATCCAAGTACTAACTGGGGCCGTTATTAAAATTCTGAGCTTCTGCAATAAGAAGAAGAAAGAAAAGACGCTTTCGGGGCTTGTAATTTGGAGGTGGCCTAGAATCTGATCAAACAATGGATATGAGATGAATGACCCTATGAAGGGGATTGATGAAAGGTGTGATCAATACGGCCCATCTGTTACTTAGTTTGTGTTGTCACACGGCTGCCAAATGTTCTGTCACAGCTGCCTAAAAATAGATCAGAAAAATGAACAGTTAAGACCATGGACATGTTTTCCTTTGCGGTTCATCTGGCCTCTGAACAAGCTTTTGCTAGGCTTAGATGTTTTTATTAATGTTTTGCAAATATTGTGATGCAGCTAAGTGGCTGCACACAGCTTTTGACTAATTTTGACGTCCGACTAATTTCAAAAGCTAAGTAGACTCTGGTCCAGTTAATATTTGGATGGGAGACCACTGGGAGATCCCAAGGCTGTAGTCTGGCCTGGGAAGCCTAAACGTGTACGTATGTATTTCGTTAATTAAATAAAGGCATATAGGTACCCATCTGTTTAAACAAATATTTTTGTTGCTTTAATTAATGCGTTTCATGAGCGAATAAATCAATAAAATCATAATTCAAACATCACTGGGGGACAAGACAATGGCCAATCGCTTCCATGCCGTTGACCTGGATGTCTCAAGCTTGATTCTCTGCTAACTGGATTCTGCAAAAACCACAGAATGAGACTCCGGGTTCCTCAAACGTTCAAGAGAACAACGTGGAACTATGGCTGATGACTTTTGTCCTTGTTGCTAAGATCTTCCTTTCTGTTTCTGCCCTGATTCACAGGACAAGAACCTCCAGGCATTCCATAAAGCTGAACAAATCCTAGTGGGATTAAGATCATTCAGTTCACACACACACACACACGCACACACACACACACACACGCTGACTCCGGGAATTTAAATTCACTCTCTGTTTGTGCACAGCCAGTGAAGGTAGCCACCTCCCCTTTGGGTCTTTGGCTCCACTGTTGAATTGCTCTCGCTCAGTGTTTCTCGCTGTGGGCTGGGGGATTCTGGGAGTTGGAGTCCACGCATTTTAAAATCGCTCAGGTTGAGAACCACTGATGTAACTGACGGGGAGTTTTTCCTAACTTTCGGCTGGAATCTTATTTCTGCGTCCGCTTCATCTAGCAATCAGCCGGTGGGAAAGGTATGAGATCTGGGACAGATCGATGGAAGTATGCCTTGCTAAGTAAATAGCTGACCTGTTGGAGTGAAGTCCTCAATCTGGATTAAATGCAGATTCAACCAATTCAAGGGGTGGGGGGGGGGTAAGGATTCCAGTGGTTGGGACTTCTGAGGAGCATAGACAACATCTGGTTTTGATGGCAAAAGGCCCCCCAAGACCACTGACTTTGGATGGGAAGAAGCCCCATCCTGCTTGCCTTCTTCCCAACTCCAAGTCAAAATGGGAGTCACTGATTGAGTTTAAGCTGGTTGCTCTCTGCTCCACCCAACCAAGCTCGCAGGGTTGTTGTTCTTGGGATAAAACTGGAGGACGAAGACTATTATAGCCTGCCCTGAGCCCCTGATGAAAAGGAAGAATAGAAATCTAATAAACCTGGTCAAAATATGGAGGTTTGTTCTGGTCGAGTGTACATGTATATGATGCTCTTATAATTGGAAAAACGCATTTTTCTTTGCGGGTTATGCCTTTGGCACAAGGTGGTCTAAGTGACACCCAGTGTTGCTCCTGCTCTGTGATGCCTGGATTTTCTAAATAGAAAATGGAGCTCATTGAGTCAATATAAACGACCCTTAGATGATGCAATGAAAGAGCAACTCATTCAATAATCTGGTCTAATATCCTGGCTCAGACTGTCGAAGGTAGCATTGCCACGATCCTATTTTGAGTCATATTATAGATTATCCCAATCTTAGAGCAGGGCCCATAAGGAGAACCTGCCCTGATGGCTTGAGGGATGAAAGTTTTGTGCTACTCATTTTTCAGGGGCAAAAGGGTGAAGATTTCAATAATTTGTGCCTGAAAGCAGAGATGATGTGGCTCTGATTTGGCTGCTCAAATGACTAGTGTTGCCAGTGTTTATTTTATAAAGATGAGTCAGTTTGACTACTTTGAGGTTACACAAATGCTCTCTACACCCCATTTATTGCATGCCGCTTTTTGTGGGGGCAAAAAAGTCAAGATGGCCGCTGCACGCCCCTGAAGCTCTGTCCCTTTGAATATACATCGGGGGGGGGTGTCAATCCTGCATTTGTGGCCACCATCTTGACTTTTTGGACCCCTCCTGCAGAACCTCTGTAGCCGGATTGCTTGTACTACATTCCGACTTTGCAGTTTTTTAAACTTTGCACATGTATGTTAAGGGTTTATTGTTCAACGGCATTAGAAAAGCGTGGTTTCAACCAATGCTTTATTTTTTGTATATAAAAAAAAATCAGAACTCGCTGTGCGCTTAGGTCAGTGTGGTCCAAACTTAGCCACTTGAAGATGAGTGGACTTCAACTCCCAGAATTCCCCAGCCAGCTGTGCTGGCTGGGGAATTCTGGGAGTTGAAGTCCACCCATCTTCAAGTGGTCAAAGTTGAGAAACGCTGTGATAGACTAAGCGGGGACACAAAATAGCTCCTTAACTTTCCATCTACAACCTGCTGTCTTATGGTCAGGAAGTCATAAGATGCTGAAGAACCAGTGCTATTGAATTTACACCTCCCATAGAAGAAAGCTAAATAAGGTAGACATTTTTCCATGAAGGGGGGGTCTTCTAGGTTCTCCTGAGCTGAATTACTTAGGAGATGGGAATAGGTATCCTTGTTTATGGCCCCCAAAGGCTTCCTCCAACCCCTGCTGGATACTGCCCTTCATTAGAGGGTCCCCCAAACTGGTTGTATGGCTTTCTTATGACCAAGGCGCCTCATGGTGGTTTTCCTTCTCCTTCTCCTGCTAGGCTGTCAAGATGGATTACAGTTCCTACAGTGGTGTCCCAAGGTTCCTGACAAGGCCCAAAGCCTTTGTGGTGTCTATGGGGAAAGATGCCACCTTAAGCTGCCAGATTATCGGGAATCCCATCCCATTGGTGAGCTGGGAGAAGGACAAACTTCCTATCCAGACAGGAGGACGGTTCAAAATGGTTGAAGATGATGACCTCTATCGTCTAACGATTTACAACCTGAGCCTGGAGGACAGTGGCCAATATATCTGCCGGGCCAAGAACACGATTGGGGAAGCTTTTGCTGCGGTCAGTATCAAAGTTGGGGAGAAGACCACCGTGACGGAATCGGCCCCTTACTTCATCCAGAAGCCCACTTCCATCCGTGTGATCATGGGAGAAGATGCCATGTTCAAATGCATCGTACAAGGTAGCCCTCCTCTTTCCATAAACTGGGAGAAGGACGGGAAGCATCTGGGCAAGCGTTCCGACTCCAACCGCATCCGCATTGAATCCCAGGGGGAGAAGAACGCCCTCAAGATCCAGAGCACTCGGCTGGGGGACAGTGGAACCTACACTTGCCACGCAGAGAATCCTCTCGGGTCCTCCAGCGCAGCAGCTGCATTGATGGTGGACATGCCGGATTCCTATAGCCCGGGGAGCAAGAGGCACAGCGTAGATAGCAGCAGTAGCAAGACTTCTCCTTTGTTGTCCCACATGCAGAAAAGACGGGAAGAAATCAGGAAGACGGACTTGTCCACCATGGATACTGTGATTTCCAAAGAAGGACGGTCCAAACTTGGCCTGAGCTTGTCCCTGGATTATGAGAGGGCTGCTAGCTTGACTTCCAAGGGCCTCCGGGGTGATGGAGGCTCATATTATCGTGTCACGACACGGAGCTTCACGGTCACCGAGGGAAAGCACGCCAAAATGAGCTGCTATGTTACTGGAGAACCCAAGCCAGAGACGGTTTGGAAGAAGGACGGTGAGGTTATCCTTGAAAGTCGGAGGCACATCATTTATGAGGATGAGCAGGAGAATTTTGTGTTGAAGATCCTCTTCTGCAAGCAGGTCGATAATGGCCTCTATACCTGCACGGCTTCTAACTTGGCAGGGCAGACCTACAGTTCTGTGCTGGTTACCGTCAAAGGTGAGTAGCTGTCGATCATCCGTTTTGTTGCACAATGGCTTGGATTGAAGACCAGACCAAGTTTGACAGAGAGTAAATCAGTACTGTAGAATGGAGGGGTGGATCAGATCCTTTGTTAGATGCATCAGGGGTTGTCATCCTGAAGGACAATTTTCCACAAAGGACAGTTTCCATCTAGACCTACCAAGGTCCATAGGCTGCTGTCAGCATCTTCACCAAATGACCACCCCAGAATTCTTTCTACTGTTACAGAAGCAGGGAGTGACTAACACCAGTGCAAACCTCCAGAGATCTCCACCCTTCTGCCTCCTCCAACCAGATTAATCTGGGACGTCTCCTTTATTCCTCCAGGTCTGAGTTCCACCTAGGCACATAAGTTATTTGGCCACCCCTATGCTTCAGTGGGAAGATGCTCCCTTTCACCTGGAATCTGGATGGGGCAAGATAGGAGATAACCTTTCTCCAGGAACAAACTTTTAAATAAATGGCTCCCAACTTTCCATTCCTCCCCCTTCCTCAAGATGACAAGGCCCAAGGGGTCTGGAGTATGTGGTGCTTGTGCAACCCTAACAAAGAATAAAGATTTTAATTTTAAGAAAGGCAACAAAGCAAGGGTGTGAAAGCAGGATAGTTGTATCAAGTCATAGGAGGCCAGAAGCTGCATGCCAGTGTAATCATGACACACTTGTGGCTCCTTGGCTGTGGAAGGAAGTCACAAACAGAGGGGATGAGTGAGATTTCTTTGCTAATGTCTATACTTGTCTGTCTTGAAAACTTAAAAGATCTTTCAAAGCTTTACATGGAAATTAACTTGATTTTAATTGCATTTTGAGGTCTCTCATTAAAAATAAAATAAAAAACAACTCTGAATAACTTTGGAGTCCATGGAGTCAATGTGGAGTTCCTGGAGTCCAGAGGTCCTTATATGTAGGAATAGATGTAGAACCCCAGAGCCCAAGGGATCCAAAGCAAAGGTGTAGTTCCAAGGCTGTATAGCCCTCGAGCCCTTAGGCCAGTGTCTCTCAACCTCCTCAGCTTTAAGATGGGTGGACTTCAACTCCCAGAATTCCTTAGCCAGCATGTTTTCTGAATAGAGTTACTAAATCAGGTAGACATTTCAAGGAAGCATGTTCCAATATCTGTAGTCAGGAAACTAAACTATAAGATGGGTTTATGGCTGCTAACGCCCAAAGCTTCAGTTAATTCACAGAAGACAGGTCTATCATGATCTATGAGTTCTGAAGGCTCTGTGTTACTACTGGGTGGCAGGCAGCTTTTCTCCAAAGCCCAGGTGCAGAGGCACAATGGTGGGGTAGACCTCCATCTTCTGCTTGAGGGGCATCTGGTTGGCCACTGAGAGAAACAAAATGCTGGACTAAGAGCTTAGGTATGATTCTACAGGACTTCTTCGACGTTCTTATTAAAACAGATTGGATGCATTCGTGAAGGAAAGATCTATCAAAGGTTCTTACCTTTGAAAACACATTATTGTCTCCAGGTTGGGAACAGAAGGCCTCCAGATCCCAGTTATAGGGATAAAATGGGCCTTGGCCTGATCCAGGAGGACATTCTTATGTTCTACTTGATCATAATGTTATTTAGAGCAATCTACATGTGCAATTTGGTTGTTGTTCAGTTTTGTGTGTTCCCAAAGTTCATTTCTTTATCTGGTTGCTCCCAAGAACCAAGAATACCTTTCAAGACAAAACTACAAGATTTGGAAGTTCGGGAGAAGGAGTCAGCGATTTTCACGTGTGAAGTGCCCCGTTCCGACACAGAAACCACTTGGTTCAAAGAGGAGACCAGACTTCAGCAGAATGAAAAGTACAATATTGAAGAACAAGGGGCATACCGGAAGCTCACGGTCCAAAATGTCACCATGGACGATGATGCTGTCTATATTTGTGAGATGAAAGAAGGTAGCAGAACCATCGCAGAACTGAGTGTTCAAGGTAAGTGCGTGGAAAGGAAGCCCATTTGATCTTTTTCCATAGGACTTCCTTCTAATGCAAATTCTTCATTTCTTCATATCATTCCAAACTCGCATGAGAGGGAGCAGAGGTCTCCGTAGGGCATGGTTAAAAAAAAAAAGAGGTCAATTTGGCAGCCGGGACATTGCAATCAAGACTCCACCTATTGCACACCTAAAAAAAAAAAAAAAAATAGGCAGAGCTGCAATTAGACCATCATGGTGGTCATCTTAACTTCTTTGCACCCTGTAGCTGGAGCAAGGCAATGTTGGCAGAGTGGATATTTGCATTCAAAAGCGGTACAGTAACAGGCTCACATTCTAAGTGCAGGACGTGCCAACACATACATGTATGTATGTATGTATGTATGTATGTATTCTATCTATCTATCTATCTATCTATCTATCTATCTATCTATCTATCTATCTATCTATCTATCTATCAAGCAAATGTACATGATATATGCTGTATATATGAGGCTTCCTGCAGGATATAGTTAATCATTAATACAGGGGATGAAATGCAAGACCCATCTTGTAAACCACAAGTTATCTGAGAGTGCCATGCCTGTTCCCACCAAAGGTCAAAGAAGGTCCCCCAAGGGACTCCTGTAATCTAAGACTCAGTTCTGATTATGCTGCTTGCCAAGCATTTGAAGGGGCTGCAAAAGCACAGCCAGGGCCAACGTCTTTGACCTCTGCAGCCCCCACAGGCCCCCTTCGCAGGCAACTGATAGGAAGGTAGCTGGTTGGGCTTTCGCCAACATTTTCAACCAAAGGAGGTGAAGCCAGGTGCCTTTTATGAAACCCTCTGAGCTCTCACCCTGTTTGCCTGAGGCCAACCGTAATGCCCTCTGCGGCTCTTGCTGGATTATATCGCCCACCAGCCTGCCTAATGCAAGTGAAATGATCAGTTCTGCAAAGACATAAATACGTTTGCGAAAACACAGGGAAGGGAATGATGTCCACCAGTAGCGCTCAGCTGCTGGCAGCCTGTTGGACGCCTCCACGCTGTATTTCTTGGCAGCAACGTGGAAGGAGTTTGCCCTTGCCTTCCTCCGGGGTATTTTGTGTCTTCTGAGCCTGGCCTACAGCCCTGGGATCTCCTGATGGGCTCCCATCCAAGTCTATGCGGAGTAGCTTTTTGAGATCCACCAAGACTGACAATGTGCTGTTACCTGCTGTTAGGCTTAACCGTGGTACGCTTTACAGAAAGTATACAATAAATTCAATACATGTTTACCATCAACTGCAAGTACATACCGTATTTTTCCGACTATAAGACGATACTTTTTTCTAAAATCCTTACCCTAAAAACTGAAGGGTGTCTTATTCAAGGAAGTCAGCCGAGAATCACGGTTGCAAAACTGCCAAACTTTGTTTCTGCAGAGAGGCTTCTTCCTATTGCTAGCCTCCAATCACGAGTGAAATAGCTTGTCTCCCAAACAGACTTCCTCCAATCACGAGCCTGATGTAACTGACGTCAGCTGATGCTGAACAAGCCAATTAGAGGAAGGCTGTTTGCAGAGACAAGCTATCTGCAGTTTCACTCGTGCTTGAATGTAATCAGTTAAGCAAAAGAGCCTGGAAATAGAGCTGCAGAGAGACGGTTTGGACCTCCTCCCACCGAGTGTATCAGGTAAATGTTAACTAATTACTAAATAAAAATGTGTTCTGCACTATCTTTAAAATATTGATTTCTTAATTTTGGGTTGGAAAAGTGGGGGTTGTCTTGTACATGGGGGCGTCTTATTGTCGGAAAAATACGGTAAATCAATATGTCTAGAATGCACATAGGGATAGGTATCTATCTCCCTCCCTATCTATCAATTCATGTATCCATCTCTGTCTATCCAATTATTTATCTATCCACTCATGTGTCTGTCTGTCTGTGATGGAATGGAATTATGAAGGCCAGGCTCAGAGAGATAAACAGTTTCTTAGCTCGCCGGAGGAGCGTGGGAGCTACAAGAGGATGAGGCTGGCACCTCCCTGAGGAATTCACACTGTTGTGGCTGGCTGACTTTGAGAGCTGGGGTTTTAGTCTGGGAAGATTCTTGCTGGAGGTTGTAGCTAATAAACATAGCTAGACTGAATTGGCATGGTCTCTTGGAGTTCCTCAGGCTAGGCCTGACATCAATCTTCCCAGACTCAAACCCCAGTTCCCAAAGTCCTCCAGCCACAACAGTGTGAATTCCTCAGGGAGGTGCCAGCCTCATCCTTTTGTAGCTCGCACGCTCCTCCGGCGAGCTAAGAAAATGTTTATCTCCCTGGGCCTGGCCTTCATAATTCCATTCCATCGTCCGTCCATCCATCCATCCATCCATCCATCCATCCATCCATCCATCCATCCATCCATCCATCCATCCATTCATGTATCTATCTATCTCTTTCTCTCCCTCTCTCTCACTATATATATATCTTCTTATCTATCAATTCATGTATCTATCATGTATCTATTTAATTATCTATATCTCCCTCCCATCTTCTCTCCCTCCCTATCTATCCATGTATGTATGTATGTATGTATGTATCTACTTACCTACCTAGAGATGTTCATAATATTTCTATAGACAGAGCTTTTAATCTGATTTGACTGAAGCTTTGATGCCTTTATTCATCAATGTA